>NC_060159.1:4693735-4745027 GCF_021292245.1 Micropterus dolomieu
CAAATATACTTGCCCGTCAGATCCACAGACCCTGGAATGCTGAGTTCACTTAATAACTGCCTTTGTGAAGTTAAAAAATGGATGTCAAATAATTTCCTCCAGCTGAACTCAGACAAAACAGAAATCCTGGTCATCGGGTCTCAGCAGACGGTAAATCAAATACTGCCATCTGCTTGTTCCCTAGTAAATCACATTAAGCCTGTTGCAAAGAACCTTGGTGTTTGGTTTGATAGTAATTTAAATTTCGAGCAGCACACCACAAAGCTTGTTCAATCATGTTTTTATCAACTTAGAAATATAGCTAAAATTCGATCTATGTTAACTTTTAAGGACACCGAGACCATTTTACACGCCTTCATCTCATCACGCCTGGATTATTGCAACAGCCTTTTCACCTGTTTAACCCAAAAATCTATTGATCGACTCCAGACAGTCCAGAACCCAGCTGCCAGGCTTTTAACCAGAACAAAGAAATATGACCACAATACTCCTATTTTAGCTTCATTACACTGGCTCCCAGTATGTTTTAGAATTGACTTTAAAATTCTATTGATCACTTTTAAAGCTCTTCACGGCTTCTCGCCTTGTTATATTTCTGACCTTTTAGTCCCATACGCACCAGCACGTATCTTGAGATCCTCGGGCAGAGGTCTGTTGTCTGTTCCAGAGTCTCGACTGAAAACTAAAGGGGACAGAGGGTTTGCTGTCAGGGCCCCGAGGCTCTGGAACAGCCTGCCTGAGGAAATCAGGTCAGCTGAGTCAGCGAACTCTTTTAAGTCCCTTCTTAAAAAACATACTTTTAGTAGAGCCTTTCCCGATCTTATTTGACTTTATTTTATCCCTTTTATTTTATTGTATTTTACTAGTTTTATATTTATCTTAAACGTGTATTTTAGTCTTTTCAATGTTTTCATGCTTTTATCTTGTATTGTTTTTGTATTATTGTCTTTACACTTGTTAAAGCACTTTGTAACTTGTTTTTGAAAAGTGCTCTACAAATAAAGATTATTATTATTATTATTACCTTCTAACAGACCAAAGTGTTTGGTTCCAAAGTGTTTCACCATAAATTCAAACACTTCTCTAATACACTTTGAAGTCTCAGCACGCTTCTTTATAAACTGCAGTTAGCAGACTCTGAAATCCACAAGCAGGATCCTGGTATAGGTTCATGAAAAGTCCAGGTGTTGGAAGATGAAATGAAGGACTGCGTAAACTGCATCGTCAACAGACCTGTTGGTTCTTTAGGTGAACTGAAGTGGATCTGTAATGGATTTTAGGTGTACTGGAACACAAGCCGTTCAAGAGACTTCATTACAACAGAGGTCAGGGCAATTGGTCTGTAGACATTTAGTCCTGTGGTCCTTGGTTTTTGGGGAAAGAGTCTGGCCCAGCTGCTTTGCAGGGGTTCGGGCTCCTAAATAGCCTGATAGCTCAGATGAAGAGTGGGGTGGAGGAGGTAGATCTGATCGGTGTAGTCACTGGGGGATGGTGTCAGGACTGTCCCTTTGTTTCTTAAAACGACAGTAGAACTGGTTCAGCTAATTGGCCAGGCGAGAGCAGTTAATGGAGTGGGGGGCTTTAGGTTTATAGTTGATATAGTTTATAGTGATCTGTCTGAAGCCTCTCCAGACAGGAGCGTTGTTGTTGGCAGAGAACTGGTGTTGTATTCTCTCTGAGTACCATCGTTTAGCTTCTCTCACTGCCTTGTTAAACCTGTACTTGGACTCCTTAAATCTGGATCCTAAAAGCAGCTTCCTTTTCCTGCCTTAACGGTCTGAGCTCAGCTGTGAGCCAGGGTTTCTCATTGTTATAACTCTCCTTGGTGCGTGATGGCATACAGCTGTATTCGATCTTGGACGTCACCGGACTGTCGGTATCAGTCCTGAAAACATCCCAGTCAGTACAGTCCAATCAGGTGGATCATCACATGGTCAGAGTCACAGCGCAGCGCGAGGGACGGTAAGGCACTGCTTATTGTTGTGTAGTAGTGATCTAGAATATTCTCCTCTCTGGTCGGGCATTTTATAAATATCTGTATTTGGGGAGCTCATGTCTGACATTTCCTTTGTTAAAGTCGCCATGGACAATAATTAGGGAGCATGCACTATGCGTCCTGCGAAATAAAACGATTTGCAGTTTATGGTAAAATATTCCAGAACAGGAGAACAGTGCTGTTGAATCACTGTCACATCGTTACACCAGCCACCGTTGATGTGAAAACACATACCTCCACCTTTTGTTTTGCCGGAGAGTTCTGTGTGGCGATCTGCTCCGAAGACTTTGGAAGCCAGTCAGCTGCAGCACAGAGTCCGTATCGATCCATACAGCCACAGCCACATAGAACAGAAGGTGAATAAGAGTCTCTGTTCCCCACCAGCAGCTGAAGTTTGTTTAGTTTGTTGCACAGTGAGCGCATGTTAGAGAAATATTGCCAGTAGCGGTGTGCAAAGTCTATCACGTCTATCTCTCTTCCGCCGCTTCACTTTGTGAACAAAGGTGGGCGCACCTTTGACTAGAATGTTCAATAATTCCACTGATGACAGCAGAAAAGTGGGTATAATTCCACTCGTGTTCCCCTGAACTTCTCCGGTGTGAGAGCTCCGGGTATCAAAGCAGAAAACTGAGTTCTGAGTTTTGCCCATACCCCCAAAAGTGTATGAGAGTGGCCCATCAGTATCAGCTGACTTGGAGATTCATTCTTAGCACTGAAAAGCAATGTGTCACTGTTGGCCTTTTTACAGCTCTTTTGTGAAAGCAGTATTGCCAGAAATTAGCATAGCCTTTCATTTTTTGTTTGGAAAGGGGCCAAGGCCATAATGTGCTCTATTCCCTGTAGGCATTTTGACTAGTGTTGCCTAGCAACTAATAATCTTTTTTGTCCAATCAAGCTGTTTCTGCACTCTTTTCGGAGTGTCTAACACTTCTTCTAAACACCGACGAACCAGCGGTATCGACGATCCTGGCAAACAACCCCACTAAAGTTAAATAGCTGAGTTTCCCTACCAGTCAGTCAGAACTGAAGAAGTCCTTTGGATGAGGGACGAAACGTCTTCTAGTATCTTCAACCAAGTCCAGTTGCCCTTGACTTTAACCTTCTTTGGATAACTATGACCTGGATGAAGAATCTTCACAGACTTCACAGACTCTAAACAGTTTTATGGTATAATAAACATGTCTAGCTCTTTAGTTTACCAAGATTATTCTGTAATTGGCTATATTAAAGACATGTAATAACAACAGTAACAATATAACAGCAAAATTCATAGCAATTTTGACAAAATTCCTAATTATTAAAAGCCAAAAATTGAGCCATAGTGTGGATTTTTATAGCTTATATTTAGAATGATATTAGCTCTTTTGCCATATGAGCACAAAAATGTATTTCTTGCAGAAGCTAGATGTTTCTAGATGTTGAAATAAATGCAGCAATCTGAGTTCCTTATATAGAGATGTGGCAGTAGAATAGCAAAAGTCTAAATGTATACAGTGTGCGTTTTGCCAGATGCCTGTGCCTCACAGCCTAAGTGCCCTTGTGGTTCCCAGAATGAGTAAATCCCCAAACCATACTGAACCATGTTGTTTCCTCTCTACACTGTAATAACAGGCATTTGTCCAGCAGATGGTGCAATTTACATTTGAATCACTGAAGTGGAGAACAGCTGCTGTCAACAGCATATTCCTGATAACTGAGTTTCACAGCCAAACTACTTTAACTGAACTGATACTTCTTTCAGGACATTGTCACAGATCAGCGCAGATACCGTCATTCCTCTCCAGGCTTTAACCATCATATGGTGATTTGAAAGCTATTACAGTATACCTTATTATTATATCCAATGTATGTGTAGCAAGTTCTTTATTTCTTTCACCTGATCCTGCTGCTTTCCTGGGAGACTCAATGCTGGCACACACAGCTGTAAGGCTTTAATGTGTCTTGATTTGAAGCAAAAAATATGCTTATACAAAAGAGGAAATAAGAACACACTGCATGTTGTTTCCCTTTACTGACAGCGTGCCACACTTGGAGAAAAAGAAACTCATGGACAAACAAGAGGAGATCCAGGAGGGGAAGAAGCTGGACAAGCGGGAGCTGTATGCAATAATCATCGAAATTATATCAAATAAAGGCTTGAAATATCTCACTTTGCATGTAATGAGTCTATATAATATATTAGTTTCAAGTTGAATTACTGAAACAAATGGTGAACAACAAGCCTAGTTTAGCTGTAATGTACAGTGTACGTTACAGTGACTAATGAATAGAGACTGCAGCTCTGCAGTGTCCCTACTTGAGGCTAACTTAAGGCTGACGGTGTTACACTTGAAGCGCGCTGCCATTTAATGGACAGGAAACTGATTGATGAACTCCTAGGCTAAGATGCTCTGGGAAAGAAGCCACGTCAGGTTCTGAACATTGCGTTTGTTAAGTCTGTTCTATAAATACATTAAAAGATCAGTAACGAGCAGGTAACTAAAGTAACTAAAGACAATGAATTTTGTAGGGCTGGACCCAAATATTCGAATATTCGATCATTGGGTTCACATTCGATTTTCAATTTTGGGATTCGAATATGGATTTTTTTTCCCCCCCATACGCCTGACCTCCGCCCACAGCAGTGAACTTAACGCTCCAGTACACTTCAAAGTGAATACAAAATGAAGTCCTCAGGGAGCTCTTTAAACCGGTGTTATATGTACTCACTAAATGAAGATAAGGAGGCAAATTCTGACAGAAAAGCTTAAAAAGAAATTTAACCCATCCGACGGCTTTCAGAGGAACTCAAAGAAAAAGACTCCCTGCTGACCGGCTTTATGGATGGCTTCAGTACAAGCCAAACAGATTGCCTCTCTCAGCGCTACTACTAACATCCAGGACACCGTGCTGTGGGACCCTGCGACCCTTCCAAGACTTTCGTCCTGCTCGACTCCGAAGCACAAGTCAACATGGGCTGAAGTGGTGGTCCGTGGCTGCAAGAAAGGCTCAGACAGGGCTGCCTTTCCTCCACACATTGGCCTCTCCAACTGCTATGCAGCCCTGTCTAACAACACTCCGGTCCACCCAGCGGATGCACCTGCGTCTTCGAGACTCCCTGACACGGAGCCCTTTCGGTGGACAGTGCCTGCCGACACTGTTGCATCTCCTGCACTGGCGGCTGACGGCGATCGGCTTCCCGACGTAGGATCCTGAAGGAGGCTGCGCTCAGACGCTCCGGAGGCCGGCTCTACCCTGCACCGGCAGGTAGTCCTTCTCTTCTGCACAGTTCTGGGTTCTCATTTATAAAACTGTGTGTAGAATCCTCACTAAAAGTGTACGTGCGCCCAAAAGCCAAAAATGGCGTCTGCCAAAAAATGTTCAGACTTATAAAATTGTGTGGACGCTCACTTGTAAGCAAGTTCTCCTTATAAATCACTATCAACTTGAAATGTGGCATATGTGAGGGAGCGCCATGTCCGACCCTTCAAACAGCCATAGTTGTCTTTAAATGGTCAGTGAAACACCCCTCATTAATATTAATACATACTGACTGTATGAAGAAAAGGAGACAAATTCTGACAGAAAAGCTACAAAACGAAATTTAACTGACATTAAAAAACGCACTTCCATGCAACGCTTGTTCACCCGAAGAAAGGGGGCACCGGAGCTCCACCCCTTTATAACCGATCTGCAGGAAGGGCCATCCCTCTTGAGTACTGACGTGGCTGGAGGGGGCACATTCACGCAAGATGGGATGACCCAGGTACTAATTTGGAATTAGTTTCATATTTCCCATAACGTGTATTTAAAAGCAGGGCATCACATCCACGCGCTAGTGCACAACGTTTGGCTCGATAAGGCAACGAACATCTGACAACAATAGGCTACATGAAACTATGCACTGCTATTTGCTCGACTGACGCACTGAAAACGGCATCAATTTAAATGTAATTTGTCCTCCTGTTCACTTTATTTATGAGAATAAATTGCACTGCATGCAAGTATTAATTAATATGATTCCGGATTAAACTGTCCAACATGTTTGAAGCGTTCTTTTGCAGAAACAGATATCTCCGTTTGTGTTTATGATCCTAAACTGGTTCTTTTTGTAAGCTGCAAATGATCTTAAATGGTGTTTTTTGCGCAAATCAAACGGGTGTTTGTTTATTCAGAAAGGCTTTAAGCCTATAATACTCAGAGGTAATACAGTCCCCTCCAAAGGTATTGGAGCGGTAAGGCAAATTCCTTTGTTTCTGCTGTTCACTGAAGACATTTGGGTTTAAGATCAAAAGATAAGTATGAGATAAGAGTTCAGAATTTCAGCTCTCATTTCTTGGTATTCACATTCACATGAGTCAAACACCAATGATCTGGTTGATCACGTCAATGATATTTGCTTGTCATCATTAAATATTATTGCTCCTCTTAAGCTAGTAAACAACCCTGGATAAATGACAGCATTCGCAGCCTAAAAAGGGAATGCAGGAAAGCAGAGCGCAGATGGAAAAAATCCAGTCTCCAAGTCCATTACCTCAGTCTGAAGGATTTATTAATTAAATATAATAACATGGTTAAGGATGCGAGAACACACTATTTTTCTGAACTCATTACTACACATAAACACAATCCCAGGTTTCTGTTTAAGACTGTGGATCAGCTGGTAAACCCAACCCCTCCTTGTGCCTCAGCTGGAAGTAATGATGACTGTGAATTGTTTTTATCTTATTTTACTGATAAGGTGGTGTCAATCAGAGCCTCTATTACCTCCTCTGCCTCTTACTCAGAGGTTCCTCACCAGCAACAAGATAGTTTTAACCAGTTTTATCCCACTGACTTGTCTATGTTATGGGTGTGTGTGGGAGAAGGCTGAAGCCAAAAGCACGACGGAGCCAAGAACCGATACTAGTAAAGGGGAGTTTATTGAGACAGTCAGGAATCAGTGGGGGAGGAGAGCAATCCGAGTCCAGAGTGGAGAGTCCAGGCAAGACGGTGAGTAGAGGCGGTGTAGGCGAAGCAGGTGGGCAGGCAGGAGACTGGCAGGAGACAGGCAGGCACTGAATGCGTAAAAAGAAGAAGAGGAGGAAATAATAATAACTATTTATAGTCTCTGAGTAGTCATCTGGGGCCTGTACCATTAAGCAGGATTTGAGCTTATCCAGGTAACTTCGGGGTTAACCCTGGGTTTTCAGTACCACGAAGGTGGTTCACTTCTTACCAGGGTAGATCGCCATGGTAACTTATGCTGAACGGCTAATCTGCTCTGGAGCAGGTTATGTTCCAGATAAGAGATCTACTTTCACATATTACATGCCCATTAAAAACATTGCACGGTTTACCACAAGATGAAATTATGGTTGTCAGTACTACTTTGTGTTTATGTTCTATTTCAAAGACTTAAAAAAGTCATTTTGGTAATATTTGCAGATTGCTTATTTAATTAAACAAAGCGAGAGGAGCCTTGATCCTCACCAGCCAATGCGGTTTATAATGGACTGTGGTGCGGAAACAGTGAGGCTTACATATCTTAGTCTGTTCTGTCTTGTTGTGGAGTTACCAGTGTTTCTCAGTTATTTAGTCTGCCTTGTCTGTTCTGTATTTTGGGTTCCAGTTAGATTCTTGTCTTGTGTTTTGTTACCTGTATTCTTTCTGTTCCCCCTCTAATCACTCTGCCTGCCTGCATGTCTGATTGCCTGTCACCTGTTGTGGTCCTGCCCTGCTCGTTACCTGGAGTTCAGTCTCTGTCCGGTCATTGTAGCTTGCAGTTGTCTCCCATGTTGCAAATGTTTGTTCCTGCCTGTAACTCTGCCTGTTTGTTTCCCCCCAGCTTGTTCTTGTGGCTTTGGATTTTCTGTAGGATCACTTTGTTTCATTTGGACTATAATTTTGGATTCTCTGGACTCAGCCACTCTTAGTTTTGTTAATTTAACCTTTGGACTATATCTGCCTGTTTCCGTGTCCTACGTTTGAGTCCCCAAACATCTCTTCATGACGTGTGAAATTTCACACATTGTTGTAGTTGGCTGTGCAGCATAAACTGGGATATTCCTTTTTATTATGTCTTTGATGTAGAGGGGGAGTGATTAAGGTTGCTGTATTTTTATCAGGTTGTGTAGAATACTATCTAATCACCAACCAGCAGCTGAAAACTGAACTATGTGCTGTATTGAACAGTCACAAAAATCTTGTGCTGGCTTTAGCCCGAGGGATGGAGGGGAAATCAGGTTGAAGTGCCCAGAAGATCTCATGCATTTTGAAGACCTACTCCCAGGTAAATTAAATTAATTTTAATATCTGGATGAGATTAAATATTGCACAGTCCTAGTACTTGCATCACTTGGTGTTGTGCATATATGGTGTCAAGCAGGATCTGAAATTAATTAAGCGCTAAATTAAGGGATAACACACAGCTCAATTATAATTTAATGTTAATGATGTGATTTAATGTTCAATATATTTATGGTGGCATAAACAATGGACTTATGTCCTACCTTACTAAACAACCAGGTATTTCAATTGAAGTTGCACAATTACTGCAGATGTCAGCCATGATAAGAAGGAAACACATTAGAAAGGGATGGCGTAAAACCGGTTCCCTGATGAGCAGTTGAAGTATCACTTTAGTAATTTACCAGAAAGGTAATTTGAGTGCTCAATAAGCCCAATGTTCAACCATCGATGAATGAGTCCTTATTTCAGTTCAAATCTCCACAAGAGTCCAGATATCAACAAAAACATCCTCCTCTGGATCACAGCAAGGAAACAAACGCCTGATTAGGCGTAGATTACTAAATCAAGTTTATGAATTCTCCGACAACACTGGAGTTGCCTCCCGTAGTCCGTCCGGTGCTGCTGGTAAGCTCACTCAAGATGCACTGGCTGTTACAGACTGGTGAATTAGGTTTGAAACGCCACCATTTAACTAATTAAATACATTTCAAGTGAATTACTGATGTCCAACACAGACTAACTAGCTACCTTTAAATGAGTGGCTTATTGCCAAGTAGGTTTTAATGTACAAGATGTTTGCTTTGGTATTGGTGCATAAATAAGAGAATTATAAACAAACAAATTTAAAGCAAGTACTGTAACCACAACTCTAAACTCTAAATATAATGTATATTTAGAATAAAGCAACAGTCCCCTTTAATAGTTTTTATTTTTATTTTTTTGTAAATGTAATTTTAGAATTGAAATGATCTACAAGCTCATTGACTGAGACCCATGAGAGGGCGGGTGTCGAAAGCCTCAAACTTTTCACTGGTGTTTTCAGTGATATGCTGTTTTGTGATTACCTGTTTATACATTTGTGTGCATGCAGATAGCACTACTCTGTAGATATTTAGGAAAAATAGCTCTAAGAGAAAGTCAGCTGAAGAGCCACATATTCAAAAGAAGCAAAATTCTTGCAAAATCTTTTTGCATTGTGAGTCATTAAACAAAATGGCAACTCCACCTCCTCTCTTATGCACTCGCACTCTAGCTTCACTCATAAAAGTTGGGAGGGGTAGACTCGATAAGGACAGCTGCACTGTTATCTTGGTCCAACCAAGTTAAAAACATGAAATTAAGATTGTGAGCGATTATAAAATCGGGGGGGGGGTAGAGATGGTGAATTCTCACTGTTGGTTTCCAGTGAGGGAGGTGGGGGCTCTTCCTCTTGGCTCAGATGTCTCCCGTGATCAGAGCTCTCTTCCGGCAGGGGCTGAGGTGGCTCTCCTTCCAGGTTTCTGGTGTGTTTTATGTCTTGTTTTAATTACTATTGTCTCTCGAAGAGGCGTTTTGCCTGGATGATAATGCAGGCCGGCCAGTCGCATCACAAATCTCAGGGCGCTGGGCTCTGCCTGTTACTCATCTTCCCATTTCCCCAGGAAATGATTTACTCTTAGGCTTTGCACCAAAGCGTTCCAGGGAGGACTCCCACTTTCAGATTTATTACCCAGTACACAGGCCTCCTGCTTCTTGGTAGTCTTGTTAGTGCTAATTAGCCGTGTGTTAGCATGCTCTTGTCCACCGTTTTGGGTCCACAGAAAAGTAATTCCCACATAGTCCATTCACTTCTAACCTGTAGATCTTGGTTACCAGCACAGTAATTTTCTGCTGAAGTTTGTAGTAGTCGTCCACGGAGAAGGGGCATGTTGTTGCTAATTAGCATTAGCTATAACTCGAGTCGCTGCAGTACAGGCTAGTGCTATTCGTAGGCCACACTCACGTAGCACTAAGATCATAAGAGTTTAAAGTATGGCAATAGACTACTTTATCTGACAGTCCCAGTGATTTAAAGTATCTAAAGAGCCACTCCTCATAATTTCTAGCGGAAAGGGTTTCAGCAAACAAATGCAAGCAGAGAGAGGTAAGAGCAAGCAGGAAAGCGTCTGCCCTGTAAGAAAGCAGGAAACAAAGACCAAAACACTTCTTAGTAATGACCGAATAACAGCTAACACTTCCTGCACTTACAAATGAACTGGAATTTTCTTAATGGTAAGATTGCTACCCCCCTTCAACAACAATGCGTCAAATGAAATTACCCATGTGGACAGATTTCTAATAGACATCGTTGATTATGTCGATTAAGTGCTGCAGCCCTAGTGTCAATTTAACTAGTCTGCCACACTTGTTGCCTAATTTGTTTAATGTCCAGCGCCTGCAGGGCTTCCAAAGAAGCGAGTGAAAATGTGGCAACGCCATCTTCCCTGATGTAAATGCATGTAATCTCACAATGCCAGTTCACTAAGGGAATATTTGCCAGTTTCTTGTAAACATGCTAGTTAAGGGCTGATGTTAATTTCTAACTTGTGAGGGTTATTTAAGTTTATTCTTGACATGCTAGCTTTGTATTAAATCAAAATGAACTCCTTAAGGACTGTAAGGGTTAGCTGAGTGACAGAATAGCTCCTTGCAGTCTTTTTTGTGGTAAGTCTGTATCTCTTGGTATCTGTTACAGGTGTAATGCTGCATGCATCATACTTGTTACAAGTTCAATCTTGTGTTACAGCTGACTTATTTCTCCACATGTTTGCTTTTACATTGTACACACAGAATATGACACTAAAAGACTGCCCGGTGTGCCTGTATGCAAATATATCTGGGCACATGGTGTCACAGACCAGGAGGAGAGCAGGCTGATGCTAGGAAAGGCATCAGGAAGGTCCATAAAACTGACCCAAAATTAAAACTGTGTCCCACACAGCTAATTACTGTGCTGATGTCATGAAAATGTACAACAATGCTTGTGTAGATGTGGTGCTGCCCAGACACTAGGTGCCATGGGATTAAGTTTACCCGGCTGGACTGTCACCTAAAGATGGTTCACAATATGGCTGTAGGCTTTTCTCATACCTATTATTGAATACTGTAACAGAAGCTCACCAGTGCAGATCTGCTCCTCATTCCAGCAGTGGCACGAATATGCTGCTGTCGCCATTATATTAGTTTTTCCTCTAAAGCACCAAGTCACCAAACAGATTCCTGACATGAAAGCTGATTGTCTGCATCCATTACTGACAGCTTCACAAGCTCAGTGTACCCTTGTCTGTACTGACAGAGTTACAGCTTTGTGAGGGTAATGTCTCAGTCACCATTGTGGTGAAAAGATGCATGTGTGAACAGAGTATCCTTTTTTTTTTTTGTTTTCCCCTCTAATGTGTCTTTCAGAAGCTGGGTAGAAAAGAAGCCAAGCAAAAGGCCTGGCAACAGTCTGGAGAAAGACAAGGCAGGTCCTCATCTGGTGGTGAAGTTGTCTCTGCAGCCACCAAACCTGAGTGGGGGCTGCAGCAGTTGGTCGTCTGAGGACTCATCTGAGGACGCCCTGGAAGTGGGGAGCACAGATGCACAGCAGAACTTAGCATCTCAGTCTACAGGTCAACTTTTCTTTCTTCCTTGCAGCTGTGGTCTGAACTGTCATTTGACCTAGACTGGGACGTTGACAGCCTTCCAGATATTACCAGGCTTCTTCAGTAAGGTATTTTAATATATTAAAGGTACCAATATTGGCCCTGCCAGTGTTTCAAATCAATGTTTCTTTTGTCTGGTCTCATCTTTGTGTCCAGATCCCAATGTTACATTGATTTTGTTGCATGTTTTTAAAGTGTTTGTTAATGCAATTTTCCTCTTACTCTTTTCCAGAGAGGCAGGAGAACGAAGAATTTATTTTAATAAACAGAATTTTCTGAAGCGTTACATATTAAGTGCTGAGTCACTGCACTAAACCAAACATTTGGATGTGCCAGAAGTTTACATGTGAATCTGTTCCTTTTAGCCCAGTTTTCATTTTATATTGTTCCTCCTCTCCTTCCTTTGGGCTTGAGCCACCTGAAGACCTAACAGCACCATGGTGGCACAGGTCCAAGGACTGCGAGGAGACTACCACAATGCAAAATGTCCAGAAGATGGAAAAGGAAGTGAAGAGATGGTGCTTCACATTCATGAATTATAACAACCTAAAGAACTTAAATGAGATCTGGCAAGGAGACCTGCAACTTTACATTAATCAACAAGGAGAACCACATCTGAAAGGTTTTGTTAACCTCCAAACCACACAAAGCCTTTGTTGCACAATGAAGAACTGGCTGACCTTGGACATTAGAACTGCAGCAAGGACTGAATACCTATTAATGTATTTTTGATCACAAAGGACATCGTTCAGAAATATACTGATGCCAAAAGACCCAATAAAGAATTACTACAACTTTTAGAAATTAACCTGACCAGAAATTATTTTGTATTTAACTGACAATTCTTCCTGCAGACCAAAGGTACAGCCACGGGGAAGAAATATGCATGTCAACATTTTCATGGCAGAATGGAGGGGGAACAGCAGCGCTGGCTTGTTCTGAAACCCCAACATTGTTAGATTCTTGGACAACATGAGGTGTTTGGACACATTCAAAAGAGGATTTTGATCAGTTTGTCGCCACCTTCAACAATTATAATCTATCCATTAAAGGTTTTAGTGGTGAGAGTTGTGAATTGCCCCCCCCAGATGTCCTCTGTGAGAGAGTTGCCAGTCAAGAAATCAGGTTTCTTTACATTAAGAGATTATATTTGATTTAGTAAAACCTTGTGTTGTGAATATTACTACTTCATTAAACAGCCACATCAAGAAATGAAGTGTTACATGATGTCTCATACTCCTGTAATACAGTATTTTACTGTGCTGAAATCATACTTTGTTACATCTCGGGTTAGCTCATCTGGACTAACACACCAAAGTAAATGAACATCTCAAACTAGACATCTAGTGCATCAAGTATGGCCACTGACAGATGTAAAATGTAAGCCTCACTGTTTCTGCACCACAGTCCATTATAAACCACAACACATGAATTTTACATTGGTGAGGATCAAGGCTCCTCACTTTGCTTAATTAGATAAGCAGTCTGCAAATCTTACCAAAATGTCTGTTTAAAATACAACACACAGTAGTATTGACTGCCATAATTTCAGCTTGTGGTAAAACAGTGCAATTTTTGAAAAAGTGAAATTTGGAAAGTATTCATTATTGGTCACTTGATAGGCACACGGTCATGTTATGTGTCATTAGCAGTAAAATAAATGTTTTCCACCTGGGCAGTAGTCACAGAAGTTTAGCTGCCAATCTGAGCTTCCATGCTGTTACCGATTTATTACCAATAATATTCATCAGTACTTTGTCTCAGGAAAGTAAGGGCACATTTCTGCCCACAGTCATAACAGAGCACTGTAGAATAACTACATTAAATTACAATCCAACATTTTTTCTACCAGAGCAGTAAAAGTTTAGCTGGCTGATCGCTTCCATGCTGTAAGCTAACGTTAGTTTTATTGCTAATTACTGATCAGGTGATTGTCTCGCTAACTTAACCAGAAAAGCCAAACCACAGCACTGGAGAACAACAAGGCTACATGAAATTAATCCAACTACATATTTTACAAAACAGGAGAAACATGCCAGGTCTGTCGGTGATTATGGCATAGCTTCGAGCTAAAGCGATCAAACAACAGCTTTTGTTTGCATCACTAAAGTGCGACTAAGTTAATTACCGTCTAGCAGAAAACAGACAACTTCAGCTCCACTTTGAAAACATCTGTCCTACATCAAAGCGTTCAATCTGGAAAAATCCACAAAAAAAAGTCCGTGATTTTTTGCCGTCATCTGTCTGCATCTGTCACGACTCCTCTGGCTGCATGGTATGATCCACAGGCTGTCGGCTCTTGTGCGAAATAACACGTGTGCTCGTTCATTTGTCCAAAGGTCACTGCTCTTCTTACTTCTAATAAACCAGAAGACTACTCAGAGACTGTTTATTATCATCATTTCCTCTTCTTCGGATGCATTTAATGTAGTGACGGGTGTCTACACTGCTGGAATTATACAAGCAGAAGAAGAAGTATAAGTCGTTAAGTATAAGGTAATAAAAACATAATGGTTCATTAGTTAAGGTTTTTATACATTGAACACATAGTTATATTATATTGCATTTCTGTCAATAAACTCCTCAAATATTACACACTGAACCTTTAACTTAAAATCTTGCATCAGTCTGTCTGCTGACGTTGACTTCTTAGATTGAACCACTTTTACTTGGAGATCATTGGTGGACTTTCTGGGGAAGACCTGGTCTGATTCAGAGAGATGGCATTCATCCCACTTGGGAAGGAGCAGCTCTCATTTCTAGAAATCTGGCCAAGTTTATTAGTGGACCAAATCCATGACAACCCAGAGTTGAGACCAGGAGGCAGAGTCGCAGTTTAACACAATTCTCTGCTCCTCCATTCCAGGAGTTACTTAGTGAAAGCCATTTAAAATTATTTAAATCAAAGGTAAACAGAAGAGGAGCTGTGCATAAAAAACCTCAAATTAAACCTATTTCTATACAAGATGTCTGTCTGATAGCATCAGGATTTGCAGGTGAGCGCACAGGAGGTGAGAGCCCGAATGTAAGACACCAGAGCAGAGATTTAGAGGTTTTAATCCAAAAAAAGCAGGATGTCTTACAGGTTTGAAGCAGGCAAAATCCAAACTGTTGAGGAAACTCCAGATCAGGCAGAACACTCATCACACTACAATGACCGGACAAGGATTGAAGACACACAGCAAACATTTTACACCAGGGACTAACGAGCAGGGCGGGAGCAACCAAGGTGACCGGGATCAGGACTAACGAGGCAGAGAGATAGCAGAGGAATTGCTGGGGGAATAGACACAAGCAAATCTAAATGCAGAAAATACACTGAACATAATAAGGCAAAACTAAAACAGGACAGACAGGCAAACTGAGGACAGACTATCGCAGAACAATCAAAATCAGAATAATGAAACTAAACAGATCAGAACTAACACAAACAGACCCCCCAACAAGACACACAGAGAACATCAGACCAACAAGCACGAACACACAAAACTAGACACAAGACAACAGATAGGACTGAAACCCAAAACAGAGACAAAATAACAGATACTCAACTGACCAAAACTAGCGCAAAATTAAAACATGGCTGACAGGCAGAATGCGACAGATATTGCTGTAGCTAAATATCAGCTTTTAATTTATTAGTCACAAAGTAACGGAGGACTCCTATGCTAATTTCAGTCCCTCCCAAATCTTTTATGAAAAGCGCTCTGAGATGTTGTGATTTGGTGCTATATAAATAAAATTGAATTGAACTGAATTGAATGACGATAAAAAGAAAAAGAGCACGTCCGGATCAACACCCCCGTGACCAAGGCGCAAACAGTCTAGTGGAAAGCATCCCCCAAAAATGCTCCCTGAAACACAACCGGAAATAGCCATGAGCGTCCGAGACTTCGGGGACCAGGACGACAACTGGTACTCTGCCAACTCTGATGTCTGATACTTGTCAGACAGAGACTACGACCACAAGGACGAGGAGAGTGGTCAGGATCGCAAGGAGGAAGAAGATGAAGGAGAAGAAAAAGAACGAGAAGCAGAGAGACAGAATTGTGTAAAAAAAACGGTACAATCACATGGTCCTCCGCGTGTCAGCATCGCACACAGGGACATGCGATGGCTACTAGCACCGCGGTATCAGGAGCTTCAGCAATCATCACCACCCCGTCCCTCGCCCGCAACATTGCCTCCACGTTCCGCCTGTTGTTCACTCCTGCGAAAGAAAAGCTCATCCTGGAGATGACCAGCCTGGAGGCCCCTCAAGGTCTTTTACGTGAACTGCTGCTGGCCAGAGCCGCAAGACGCGCCGCGGACAAACTGGGTCTAACTAAAATGTTAACAATCTGATGGTTATAACTAATCAATGACAGCTCCTAATGGATTATGTTTTTAGTTGTTACATTGTATAATTAGTTCAGATGTAATTCAGTATGAATCTTTGCTCCCCTCCCTCCATCTTCTAGACGCATCCAAGTCCAGGTGTGAGAGGCCAGTGCAGCCAATGCACGAGTTCCCCTAAGACCCTCCAGGGAGAAGCTAGGAGAAGCTTCCTCAGCAACTGGTACAAACCTTATCCCTGGCTAGAGTACTTGCAATCGAAAGATGTAGCTTACTGTTTTGCTTGTAGACATTTTTCCCTCCACGATGCTCCAAGGACGGTTTTCACCTCATTCGAGGGTTATCGTAACTGGGGAAAAGGCTACAATGAAAGACAGTGGTTTCTGTTCTCATGTGCGAGTATCAGCTGTTATCAATCATACAGTCGATGGTCCTGTCACGCACTGCACACGATAACTCCCACTACGTTTTATGGTGCGCTTACTTTACGCAGGGGTGTGGGGGGTGCCTCCGCCGATGCGTCGGTAAAATGGCCGTCAGTAAAATGCATGTTGCAGACTGTATATAAGACAGTGGCAGGTGAAAGCGTGACGCGTTTTCTGTCATCTGTCCTCCAACACCATAAATGCCATAATGAAAATGAACATCACACTAAACCAAGAGGAGGAAACAAAAAAATAAAATGAAGACCCTGTGTTAGTTAACTTTCTGCAATAACTAGGCTAGCTAACTACACCTGGCTAACTACAACTTAGTTAACTTAGCTAACTAAACTAGAAAGACAAACCAACAATCAGACACAGAGAGACACACCTACTGTAAGTTCTCAGTAAATTACATGATAAATTGGTTAGCTAGCTTCGGTTTGATGCTCTGACTTAACGAGGCGTGACGGTGTGACAGTTTTTAACGAGGCATGACAGTGCACCTGCGCAAGCTTGGAGAATGACGTAAAAAAAAAGTCATACATCACAACCCCGTTTTAACAACTAAGCAACTTTTGCAACTTTGAGCACAAAATTAAGCTATTTGTCAAAAAATATTTGGCGAACTATGTGGGTAATCAACATTGTAAGGAAATGACTCAAATATAAGATATCATAGAAATATCAAAATACACTGGAGGGGGACTTTAAGCGTTAGGGTATCAATTGTGGATTCATTCATCCCAAAAAAATTTATTTAAAGCCTTTTTTCCACATTTTTTTTTACAGCATTATGTTGCATAATAGACTGTATATTAAGTTACTGGGAGAAAACCGGTAGTTCTATGTAAAAATCTGACATTTATCACCCCCATATAGCCAAAATGACATGATCCTCATTTCATAACGCCTCCGTGAAGATTCGACTGTGAGATTGGCTGTCAAATCAGGCTCCTTCTATCAAAACTGGACTATTTGGGGTCACCCCTAATCTGTAATATTTAAGGCTGGGCACATTAACACGTTATTATCACACACACATTAATTAATTAATGCCAACAATTATTTTATCGCACGTTAATGCAGTTTTAAAAAAAATCTTATTATTTTGAAAGTCCGTCACTCACTGGCTCTGAATACACATACAGTGAAACCATGGGTCACAGGAGGGGTGGGATGTTAATTAGCCTTTAAATCACCCACCCAAACAAGCAGTGGAGGGAGGCTTCGGCAGACCATGCTGGATGCAGCGTGTGCGAGAGATAGATAAACAAAAGCAAGACAAGCGATCACAAACAAACTCACCAACGAGGATCAGCCTCTCTTCTAGGGCTGCAACTAACGACTATTTTGATAGTCGATTAATCTATCAATTATTGAATAATCGACTATTCGGATTATGAATCGCAAAATAACATAAATGCGTCTTATTTAGCTATTAGCCTTTAAATTAAACCTGAGGTTGTTTTAGGCATGGCTAGTTAACAGTCAAGACAATAAAATAAATACTGCATTCAAAAATGCATCTTTTAATGAACATTTCTGCTGCAGCAACTGAAAGTTCCACAGAAATCACGTCCTGATAAGCAGCTGATCTGCTGTTTAGTAGCCGCCGCCAACATTGTAAGGAAATGACTCAGAAAAATATGAAATAGTATAGAAATGTCAAAATACACTGGAGGGGGGCTTTAAGTTTGTATGAGTTTATAAATGGCAGTCTGTGCCCTGTGTGTACATACTATTTCTCATCAAACTGTGATTAAATTCAGTATATATATGTCTGCCATATGTTGCCACCCCTCAAAAATTCCTGCCCCCCTCTCGCCACCCCATAAATAATTTTTAACCCTGACCCCAATAATCAAAATCTTGAGATACCAGAAGATTGACACCCTTACACTGCTAACACCGGAGCTCTCGACCATCGGGTGTCCAGTTTGATGACAGGGAATATAGGATCTAGGCTTGGCTCTGACAAGGACTCTGATTCCAGGGACGATGAAGACATGACGAGTTCAGGCGGGGTAAAGGTGAGGCATAAAGTGGGGTAGTTTGTAAATTATTCATCTATCATGTTGAGTCTGCAAGTATTTCTTGCAAAGTTGGAAGTTATTTATTCCATTGTTCCTTGTTTTGAACAGTGAGACTTGTGTGATGTTGCACTGTGCTAAAGTAAATAAACAATGTGTTCTGACACATTCAAAATCATTACCACTCACTTCATGCCCCTTGTTAAAATGTATATTTTAGAGGCTCATTATTATGATTTTGTATTTCTCTGTAACATAGTACAGTGTCAACAATAAAAGGAAGAGGATGGGGAATGCAAAGTTCAAATCATTACTATGATTAAAATACTCATTTTATAAATAGATTTGTGAAACACTGATGCACTAACATTACTTTAAAACACGTATTGAGTTCTGTTGTTTTTCAAGTGTATTACAACTGTATTGCTCCAACTGACCACATGGGGGCAACGTAATTTCATTCTAGTTCCTCTCCTACACAGATGAAGGGAAGCAGAGCCCTGCACTTCCTTTTTCTGTGAGCACATCTTGTTTATTTACAGTAGTGAGCTAGTGCTCCAGGCTTTGGTAAATAAGTCATTACAATGAATAAGCCCCAATGTGTTGTAATGTACTGATTATCTTGTGTTATTGTTTACCTTTTTTGACCACCGTCCAAAGAATATTTAATCTCCCATGGTTTTAAAAAAATCCAGTTATTTTCCAGTTTATTATTTTGACAGATATTACAGTTTGCTGGAAAAAATAACAACATTTCTAGGCCGGGGTATCTGCAGCACGACAAATTACCTTCATCAAATAATTACACCTTCGGCGATTTGGATATTGCACTTGCCATATTGCGATTTCAATATTATCCCAATTAATTATGCAGCTCTATTATCTAGACATAGACATCATCTATGATCATATTCCAATAGTCAAAGATAAGAATAATAATAAGAAATTCAATTGAAATTGAGAAAAAGATGACTAAACACTAATGCATTAGGTAATGTCCTTGGCGTAATGAAGAAAAATGGAGAATAAAATCATAGCATTCCTAAACAGCAAAGTTGAAATATGCAAAGAGTTTGGGGCAGTACCAAGTTTGACTGTATGGTTCTTGACCAGATTTCTAATACAATGTTGGATGCAGCTGCAGCTATTGATAGGTCAGTAACAATATCGTAGCTGCATAATGACGAGACTACGGGCATATCCTTTAATAAGAATAAAAATCTCAGGGACAAGTAAAACAGTATCATAAAACAATATCAATAAACTGTTCGACTCTAAACCTTGTCACAAAACATTCCATTTCCCTTTTTGTTTTTTTTGAACCCATGGGCATCAGGCACCCTTTTTTTAAAAAAACAAAACATTCATGTTAGGCTCCCTTGAAAATGTTTAATCTGGTGCTTTTAAAAATGGGTTGCGTTCATGACATAGCGACACCGTCAACTTAACAGAGTAAAGTGATGTGAACAGTAACGTTAAAGTTACTAAAACAACATCAGAGCTGCAGTAACACCTTCACAACCTAAAACCTCCAGAGTGTGGCAGCATTTCACTCTTCACACAGCCAGAAAGGTCGTGAACTGCAGCAAAGCTGAGCTCTCCTGGAAACACCGGAGCATCTGAAGAGGAGGCGCGTAACGTTGTGTCTCTCTGGATGATGAAGACTCGTCTCGGTAAGCTAGTTAGCGAGCTAGCTTCACATTAAAGCCGTGTTACTTCACGTTATGAGCTGAAACGTTTTCTTTACAGTTGGTCAATTTGATTGATTGTTACAGTAATGGTGCTGAGAGTAGCACATAATTATGATACACAACGGCCGCGTTCACATTCCAGATGTGCCCTGACTTTACAATCATAAATGATGCATCGCTAATGGCGACGTTCCCAGCTGGAGAACATGTTGCGGCCGAGTGCGCAAGATTAGAGAACCCCCGACAATTTCATACTTTCTGAAGAAGAGAAAACTGTCTGTGCTTGAGGCGGCGGCTACTAAACGGCAGATCAGCTGCTTATCAGGACGTGATTTCTGTGGAACTTTCAGTTGCTGCAGCAGAAATGTTCATTAAAAGATGCATTTTTGAATGCCGTATTTATTTTATTGTCTTGACTGTTAACTAGCCATGCCTAAAACAACCTCAGGTTTAATTTAAAGGCTAATAGCTAAATAAGAGGCATTGTGTCATTTTGTGATTCATAATCCGAATAGTCGATTATTCGTTTCAATAATTGATAGATTAATCGACTATCAAAATAGTCGTTAGTTGCAGCCCTAGAAGAGAGGCTGATCCTCGTTGGTGAGTTTGTTTGCGATCGCTTGTCTTGCTTTTGTTTATCTATCTCTCGCACACGCTGCATCCAGCATGGTCCGCCGAAGCCTCCCTCTACTGCTTGTTTGGGTGGGTGATTTAAAGGCTAATTAACATCCCACCCCTCCTGTGACCCATGGTTTCACTGTATGTGTATTCAGAGCCAGTGAGTGACGGACTTTCAAAATAATAAGAATTTTTTTAATACTGCATTAACGTGCGATAAAATAATTGTTGGCATTAAATAATTAATGTGTGTGTGATAATAACGTGTTAATGTGCCCAGCCTTAAATATTACAGATTAGGGGTGACCCCGAATAGTCCAGTTTTGATAGAAGGAGCCTGATTTGACAGCCAATCTCACAGTCGAATCTTCACGGAGGCGTTATGAAATGAGGATCATGTCATTTGGCTATATGGGGGTGATAAATGTCAGATTTTTACATAGAACTACCGGTTTTCTCCCAGTAACTTAATATACAGTCTATTATGCAACATAATGCTGTAAAAAAAAAAAATGTGGAAAAAAGGCTTTAAATAAATATTTTTGGGGTGAATGAATCCACAATTGATACCCTAACGCTTAAAGTCCCCCTCCAGTGTATTTTGATATTTCTATGATATTTCATATTTGAGTCATTTCCTTACAATGTTGATTACCCACATAGTTCGCCAAATATTTTTTGACAAATAGCTTAATTTTGTGCTCAAAGTTGCAAAAGTTGCTTAGTTGTTAAACCGGGGTTGTGATGTATGACTATAGTAATTCCATAAGTCATACGTCATTCTCCAAGCTTGCGCAGGTGCACTGTCATGCCTCGTTAAAAACTGTCACGCCGTCACGCCTCGTTAAGTCAGAACATCAAACCGATAAACATCGCTGTGAGCTAGCTAACCAATTTATCATGTAATTTACTTAGAACTTACAGTAGGTGTGTCTTTCTGTGTCTGATTGTTGGTTTGTCTTTCTAGTTTAGTTAGCTAAGTTAACTAAGTTGTAGTTAGCCAGGTGTAGTTAGCTAGCCTATTGCAGAAAGGTAACCATCACAGAGTCTTCATTTTTGTTTTTAGTTTCCTCCTCTTGGTTTAGTGTGCTGTTCATTTTCATTATGGCATTTATGGTGTTGGAGGACAGATGACAGAAAACGCGTCACGCTTTCACCTGCCACTGTCTTATATACAGTCTGCAACATGCATTTTACTGACGGCCATTTTACCGACGCATCGGCGGAGGCATTGCTCATCACTATTGATGAACCACACAAAGAATATTATATGGCTTTAAAACAGTACTTGGAATAGACCCGCGAGGTGCAAGCAAATCTCAGTGGGCACAACTCTGCACAAAAGCGGTTAATGGAAGGCGAGCAGAGCGGAGAGAAAGGGGTCAATAATAAGCTTAACACAGTGTAAGTTACAGTGACAAATGAGACAGACTGCAACTCTGCAGCTTCCCAAGATTGAAGAGGAGCTACCCCCCCTCCCCTCGATTCAACGATCAGTTGACTGCAGACAAGAATTGACAATTCTGATTAAACTATGAAAATCTTTAGTCAGGGACAGCCCTATTACATAATAATAATTTTAATATTTTATTTATTTTATTATGTATTATAACAGGAGAAAGGTCATTCTGCCCTGAGCATACTAGAAGACAGTTGCCCTGATGCCAGAAAACATAGCTTAGATTCTCCCCTCTCCTTTGGAATCAGTTCCCAGTTTTGGCTTCAGACACCATCTCTCCTTTTAAGAGTAGGCTTAAGACTTTGCTCCTAAACAAAATGTAATGTAAATGTAATGTTTGTGCAGTGGTGCCAGAAGGTGCTGCACGAATATATGCTGCTCAATACAGCTTCTTAATCAAAAATGATTTTAAATACGTCTAGTAAAAATTTGGAAAATCAATATGTGGCGGTCTGCATTGATAATTATCCAAATTACTGGCTAATTATGGGAAACACTGCAGGTGAGCCCTGAACCAACTCTTAGTTTGACTGATTAGATTGCCAGGGGACTTCCCATGATGCACTGAGCCCCTTTCTCCTCCTCTTTCCCTCCATTTGTGTATTTTTATCCCGTTAATGCTTGTTAACAATGCAACTTCTTCCCTCTCCCATAGTTCTGTGCTTTCTTGTCCCTTTCCTCTCTCCTATGACTTTCTGCAGGTGTTTCTGGCTCTGGAACTGTGGGATCTGGATCTGTGGTTGCAGGCTGCCCCCCATTTTCCTGCTTGACACCCACACCTATTATTATTATTATTATTATTATTATTATTATATTGCTATCATTATTAGTACTATTATTCATGTTCTGTCTGTACCACTACTGCCTTTACTTTTTTTGTATTTATGTTGGGCTGCTTCGTTCTAGGCTAATTGTTGGGTCTCTGTTACTGTTATATTACAGAGTACCTGCTCTATCTGAAAATGAAATAACTTCTTATGAACTGGCACTGTATAAATAAAATTGAATGTTCTAATATAAACAAAAGAAATCATTAAAATCTGATATTATTAATGCCTACATTTATATGTATTATCTTTGATGCATTTAATAGCATGTTAATGTATTTACTGAGTCATTTACTTATTTATTTTCTTTTGATTTTGCCAGTTTTAGTCCTCCATGCCAGAGTATCCAAAACAGTTCCATCCACACAAAGCTAGAGCACGGTTCCAAATAAGTGTAAGTGTGATTCCTTGAGGGCCCCATAAAGTTATTAGTGACAGACAGAGGGAGCTTCTTCTCTCTTGCGTGTTTTCACAGGAAAAACATATTTGTTGCTTTGAAGAGTAATATGAAGGGAGATTCACTTGCAGAGTATAACTGCTTTTTACTTGATGAATGCACTTGTCAGTGGTAAAATGTTGTTTGCAAAGCTATTGATTTTTGTTTCTGCAGCCTTGGTCCCACAAGCCCCTTGCTCTAAAATCAGGGCAGTGTAACAGAAACCCATGGAAGCTAAAACTCCCCAGTCTCACAGGAAAACATGCACAATAAAGGGTAGCAAACAAAACAAAAACAATTGCACATTGCACTGTGGGAATCCAATGTACCAGCTCACACTGAATAGATTTCATTTTGGTGGCTGGAAATTGTTTCTATAATCCAGATTTTCTTCAGTCACATTGTGACAAAGCTTTTACATTCCCTGCTGTGATAATGTAGAAGCTCTTGTAATGATATGGAGCAGAAAAGGAGAGCCCAAGGTGAGCATGGGAAAGCCCATGTATCATATCTTTACACCCATTCACGAGCCATCAGGCCCAGTTAAAATAAATTGCTGCTCTTCACAGTTCAGTGGAGTGAACAGGCCTTTGTGTGAAGCAAAAACTCAGTGACCCAAAGTGCTGCCGCTTACACTGGAATGCAAGCCCACATATGCACATAAAATAGCATACACACACTCACCTTTCCCCATGCTTTAATACTCACACTACACTTGATAAATTGTACCCTGCAACTTAAGAGGTGGAGGTGGAGAGACAGGCAAGTTGGCCAATCAACCTTGCCAGCCTGCTAACAACTTAGCCATTTAGCTACTGTAGGCACCCACACAAAGAGTAACAATGTTAACGTCATGATAGCAGCCACGACATATCCATATGCACTAAATATCACGTTTGCCTTGCACAGATAGGAAAACACCAGGGATTTGGGCCCAAACACAGGACAGTCAATGGAATAGGTTCGGTTGAACTTAATTATAATATAAACCAAAGGGTACACAGTCTTGTGGTGAGTTGACGTTGCAGAGGTCAAAACCAGGAAAAACAGTCCAAACACAAAAGGCAAGCAAATCCCCAAATTACAAAGGTGCTACGGAGCGACTCCGGGAACAAGAATTCAAACAATGGTATGTGTAACCGGCCACCCCTGCGAATGTACAGCACGGTCCAGACTCAAAGCGGCGACCTCGGGTACGGGACGCGGACACGGTAGCGAGAAGGTTAAAAGCCATGGGCACTAGCGTCGCTTACCAGTGCATCTCTTAAAGTGTCAGGGAGTTAGGTTTACTCACTGCACAGCCTCGCAGGCTTCCGTCACACTCAACCCCCTAAACCAGACTCCCACCCGGTCACGGCACCAATGTAACCGGCTGCCCCCGAGAACGTACTGCATGGTCCAATAAATAAAATGATCAATTGTCACACCCAATGCCCATTTTTGTTCCCAGCGCCCTACGTTTGTTTGGGTATCATCTAGTCTGAACTTGGCTTACGCCATGCCAGTCAGACAGCATGCACAATACCAAGACCCTGGAACTAGCTCACCTAAAAGGAATGCATTCATGTCATATAATTTCAGTTATTTAATTTGAATAATTTACCTGTGCGTTTCCTGTTATGACAGTAACATATGTGATATTTAGGACTGGAATCATGCCTGTTGACATTGCGCATAGAGTCATATCTGCGTCCAACATTTCTTCACATTAGCATTCTTTCTTAGTTTCTTTCCCTTTTCAGTTTTGATTACTGTATAATTGATGAATGTCCAGTTCTGCTTTGCAACTTTGTACTGCGATTTTGCAGTCCCTGTAGATTTTAATAATCTTGAAACGCCTTTAAGTCAGCTTTAGTACTGCATGGGACATGACCGAAGCTCCATACTTAGGTCACGTAATGACAACTGAGCAACCTTTCTGCTGATGAAGACAGTAATATGGCATTTTAAGAGCTGACAAAATATGTTTATACTCCTAGTTTAGACTGAATCCCACTGATGATGCTGACACATTCAGGCCACACAGTGTTGAACCATGCAGCTGTAGCTTTTTACTTTTTCAGCAGACTGGTACAAATACAGAAAAGAAAAATGGTTAATAAAATATTTAATTAGTTATTAGAGGAGCATTCAATAGATTTTGTGTCTTGAAGAATAACAAATCAAGTAATTGAGGTTACAAAGGGAAAATACAAAATCTATTTATCCTGATTTAACCTTACAGTAAGACAGTAAACAAAATTTAAGCTATGAAGCATTAGACCCTCATTTTTTTAAGTGCTCAAGACATATGTATTTATCATGTTTGCTTGCATGCAGTCTTCTTCGCTGCCTTTGTTGTTGCAGTGCTGTGTTTGCTGGTTTGTTACCACCATGCTGTGGCTCAGCCAGTTAACATGAAACCAAATGCAGGATGGAAATCACTAGGGGTGACAAGACTCTTTGATCATGAGATGAGATATGATAATAGGTTCACGAGATCAAAACGAGATTTTAATACTATGTTTAAGAAATCTATAATGTTGAATTATATGAATATTTTGAGCAATAATTTCCTGCATTCTGGTGGATTTCTTTTGTTCTTTTTTTTCTTTTTTATCAATTTCTGGTGTAAATGTTTTTTTATGTAAAGGGGAAACGCAAAATTCAGGTGGCAGGCGACAATTTAAAATAGAATAGAATATAATGCAGTAGGATTCTGAGGCATATCATCCCTGCTGAGTCAACACACACTGTAGGCATGATCTTTTGTTTGGGGAAGTAAGCTCTTCAAATGTGCATTCACCTCAATGATAAATGAATTCATATTAATTCAGTTATAAACTCCTGTTTCTGTAGGTTATCTGCTAATGTTCAAAACTTTCATTCAAAATCTATCCAATATATTTGTGTTCTCTGACGTATCGAGTAGAAGTAGGAGTAAGGAGTAAGGAGTGTTAAGATAAGATTTAACTCTACCTGTCCAATACTCTGCTGTGCAATGTCACTGCTCCGCTGGTGTCCCCTTCAGTCCGTTTGAAAACAGAAGTAACTGAAAACACTACTGATCAGGCAGAAATCACACCACAAATCAAATAAATGCAGCTTACAGTAGTTTTTAGATGTTTATATTGCAAAACTATACCAGTTACATTACCAAATCGCTCACAACTGTCTGGATTTACAGCGCAAGACTGGGTTCATTTGTTTACTATCAGGTGTGCCGGTGTCGCATCAGCTGGGCAAGTCAAGTGTGGAAAATGTCAACTGAGTGAGTCAGCTTTTAACCTGACTAGAAATCATGTCACGTTTTGATCTCATCACACATGTGCGTACTTGTGCGCATGCACGGTGCCATGCGCTCGTAAAAACATTACTCTATTGCACTACTAGTGGTCAAAATTCCACAGGCGACCTTTAAGTTCTTGTCATACTGCACTTCCTTAAAAAATAATAGTTTGTAAATGTCCATCACAAGACACTGCACCCTAAGTTCCTCCCAGTTTTCAGGCCAGCACATTCCATGACGGCTCAGCTACCATTTCAAAGTTTCAAACATATTAATTTGAAACAATTAATTAAGCAAATTTAGTCACCGCACTTGAGAAATTTAAAATGAGAGGACTGAAAAATCTTAAAATGTTTTAAAGCCAACAGATGTCAAATGTATTCAGCCTGTGTCCAGAGAGAAAACAATTAGAATATCTTCTGATCACCACCGGAAAATTCCCTTTCCTCACCTTGCCATTTTTTCAGTCTTACGTGACCAAGCTTTTATCTCATTTACATCATCATTAAATGTTTCTGAGCAGCAGAATGACGTGGATGGTAACGCCTCCTCCTTCTCCCATTCAAAGGTCTGAAGCAGTCCTGGGTCCTGTTCGTTTTCCCATTTTCTCTGTGGGTTCCTCTGTGCAACAGCTTAACGCTGAGACTCTTGCTGGACCATTACCCAAATCCATCTTTTCAAAATGGCACGTCAGGCCTCACAGTGGATACTTGCATCTGAAAGCAGCATGTTTCTAAAGCCTTCACTGCAGGGCAGAAGGGCCTGTGCATGCCGCCAGAGAGAGGCAGTGGATTTTTACACAGCAGAAGAAGAAGATACTGTGGTCTGCTCTGGAAAAAAGTCTCCAGGACAAAAGCTATTCGCTGGTTTCATTTTAAAATGGGTCCTTAATGTTTATTTGATTTTGTGAAGCAGCGTCCTTGTATGAAAAACCCTTCTCCGCATCAGTCTACTTTCAGATTTTTGTTGTTTTTTTTACTTGCCAGAAATAAGAAAAATCTTCTTTTAGCTCTAACATAACTGCATCAAAAGCTTTCTGAGACATCTGCACCTTAAATGTCTCCTCAAGGAATCGCAGTCTATATTTAGAGAAACTGAAGATGCCAGGAGAACAAACAGATGCTGCTGAAGTGACAGCAATGTCAGCACAAGAGCAAGTGCAGGTTTTGTTTGCTCGTACAAATGTTCTTTATGAATTCAGTTTTGTGCCAATTTAGTCAACAAAACTTCTTAAGTGTCGAACTAAAATAAGAATTTGACCGAAAATAAAACTCACTGAAGCAAAAAGACATTTCAAAAGTAAAACTTATAACGTTTTTCTTTTTGTTTACAGTTCCCTCTGCTGCTCAGACTTCTCCTCTCACTGTCTGCTTTTGTGATTACACTGCCAGCTCTCTGGTAGGATTGGCGTGTAAGGATGACGTAATGAAATATCTGTGCCGGCAGGAGCAAGTATGAGAAGAGATTTCAAGCAAGATTCAGCTTGATTCTCAGAAATGAAACCCTAGACTTTGATTACCTCCTGGTTGTTGCTCACGGGAGCTTTCCTCGGCAACAATGGCATCACATCACCTAAACATCCCAGTGGAACTCATTAACAGTCTACAGAACAGACACCCATAGCTTGTCTGTTCACTCTGCTGAAGGAGCATCAGTGAATGTGTCAGATACTGGAACTTCCGCTGTGAGGAATCTGGGTCGGCCACGGCTGGAAGTTGATGCTGATGATCTTAAAAGTTTCCACTGCACTTCCTTTTGAGAATTTAGCCAAGTTGTATGGGGAACGGATTAAAAAACATGACCTCTATATTCATGGATGTTATTCCAAAATATCTGATGAACTTGACCGTGTTGTGCGGGCCAAGAATGCCCAATGGTGGGTATAGACTGGTGAAAGCTGAGCTGTTAGCCAGAGGCTGTCGTGTGCAGTGGCATAAGTTTTCTATGCACTGGATGGATGGAGCTGGAATTTTGGCCAGGATGCTTGAACTTGGATTTGTAGCTCGGAGAAGCTACTGCGTTCATGTGCCATTGCCACTGTCAACCATAAATTAATGAGGCGAGTGTTTGTATATCGCGGACATTTGAGGACCTCACCCTGGGCTTTGGAAAACACGATCAACATTTTTTATGACAGTAATAAAGTTAAATGTATGGCAAGTCAGGGGCGGCGTAGTGCAGAGGCAGGACAACAAAACAGGCCTACATGGGTTCGAGGCAAAGTCCAAAACAGGTATAAATCCATGAAAGTAGCAAAAATCCAAACAATGTCAACGGTCAACTGCATAATCCACAGCGCAGGGGAGCAGGCAGAACACACCACATATGTCAAGGACAAGACAAGGACTGAACTGAGGTCTTAAATATGTTACTTATAAAATTGTAACCTGTATCTTACCACAGTATGCTGTCAAACAGCAATGTTTGAGTGTCTATGGGATCAAATAATATAATCATGATCCCACAAGCATCCAGGAATTGAGCTAAACTTACCAAGTAAACTAAAGATTTTGAAGTTTGGGGGGGGGGTCCTTTGAAAACCTCTGGTGTAAACAACAACTGACCCTCAAGCTTCGATGGATGCTTTTCAGAGTGACAGTCTATGTAAGTAGGTGATCTAAAGGTTAAGGTGCATGAACATGGCAGGCCCAGAGAGGAGGTGAAGGACACAACTTCAAGCTTGCTGCCTTCTGACATGTTGACATGACTGGTGTATGAATATGAACCTTCCTTTGATGAGATGGAGGCAATAATTCACCCGGGGAAAGGATGAGGGGGCAGCTAAGGAGGAATGGCAAGGCCACATGAAGGAGAAATGTGATTCATACACCTGCAGTGTATTGCGCTCTTCCCTACATACTGCCCCAGCACAGCTTTCCCTCATTACCTGTCTACTGATGTAAAAGCTGCCCCTTCGTCTTTCCCAAGGTCCATCCTCAGCACATACATTAGATGTATGTACAGAAGACTTTTTGAGCAAAATTTGATTCGTAAGGTTATATGATACCATTAGGCTATTTTGGGTCAGTTCTAAGCATTGCTGTGTGACCGAGCTGCCACCTGAGCTTAATGGTTTAGAAGAAGATATACTTTATTAATCCCTTGTGCTTTCACTTTGTTGTTAATATTACACACAGGTCTGAAGCACCCAGAGGGGAACCGGACCTATAGGGACAACACATGGAGAGATGTAGTTGGGGGTTCAGGGGCTCGCTCAAGGCCACCTTCGGCAGTGCCCAAGAGGGGAACCGGAACCTCTCCAGCTACCAGTCCACACTCCCCATCTGTGGTCCGAACTGGAATCAAACCAGCGACCCTCCAGTTTCTACTGCCGCCCCTTTAGTTTAGCATCTTTGCATACTATTTGCTAGTTAGCACTGAACTGAAATTACAGACGAGGCTAATGGCAATGTCATTAGTTCTGCTGGTATTTGGTATAACCAAAAGTAACACACAATAAATTTTGACCTGATTATAGACACTGACTAATCTACAAGAAATACAATCTTTTTTTGATTTTACATGCCGGTTACTCAAAGATATGATCTGGTATCAAAGCTGAATTAACTTGTTCAGACTCTCTGATCAGACTGTTTCTCATCTACACTTCAAACCACCACCTGTATAACTCACTGAGGAACAACACAGATAGAAAACCAGCAGGATCAGGGCCCAGGAGCAGCTAGTGTGTCAAAGGCATCCCTTGTCAAATTAACAAAACAACAACAACTAGAAGAACAAAACACCTATTTACATGCAAGGCTGCTCCTCAGGCATTAAGCAAACCAGAATTAAATCAATCACCCCCAATCCTGTTGATTGAATCAAGGGCTAAGCTGTGATAGAGTATAATTAGATCTGTTTCTTGGGTAACATTAATGTTCCTTAGACACACTGTCAAGAGCAAAGTGGCTTACCATGCTGTTATGTTTTCCCTCCTTTCTTATTTTTCACTTTTTAAGATTCAGTCAACAAGAGCTAATTTCTTCATTTTATTCCGCTAATGCGAAGCAACATTATGCATCAAATGTAAAGTGTTGGGTATTCTCAAGGACCAAGCAAAGGCAGGGACACAAGGTTGAGGTTTAGAAAAGTTTAGGCTTTATTTAGCCAACTAAATGAATTTAAGTTTCAAAAACGTACTTAAACCATATTAGACAACAAAGTATCAACAGAATTACTTAAAGTTGGTATTTTAACTAAACTGAGGTCAACATAACAACACTACAACATAATTCTGAACATAACAAACCTGACCTCCTGAATGACACAAAAGGATGGGTATATATACAGGGGTTTGGAAAATAATTGATTTTTAGATGTATCACGATGCGGACTTGGACGATTCTGAATCGATTCACAGATGTCAATAATCGATTATCTCGAGGTTAACTGATGACGTAATGTTGACGTAATGAAAAAGGCGGAAATGCGGAAGTGCAGCTCCGGACCGCCTCCTGATTGAGTGACTGCTGCTACTAAAATTTAACATGATCAATAATGTCAATGCGCAACAAACGTCAATGATTTTCACCCGCACACTGTGCAGTGCGGTAACGCTTAGCAAGGGTCCTCTGCTCATTCTTCAAAGGACCACTACGTGACAGGCGGCAGTAGGTGACGGTGAAAACGAGCGGAGCAGAGGAAAACATGAGCGCTACGTTTCAGTCTGGCTGTAATTGTATAGTTTAACGTTAGGTCACAGCGTGTCCGTTAATTAAGTCTGTCTGTTGTTTTTCAACTACTGGATAAGTTAAGGCAGTTAACGCCAACGTAAGCAAACCTCAGTAATAATGTAATAATTTCTTTGGATTATTGTTAAATACTTTGCTTTAAAAGTACCAAGTAGTCACACAGTGAGAAAAATACATCTTTATCCTGTTCATTTTACATCGAAGCCTCATAATCGTAAAGAGGTACCCAGAAATTCCCACCCTTGAGGTGATGCAATGTGATGCATCGAGGAATCGAATCAGTAGTTACGTACTGTAACTCCAGATTCTGTGAGTATAGGCTTCGCCCTCAAAGGCTATCGCTATTGGGTTTACCCCTCCGCACGTAGAAAAGTTGTCTACGCCCACCCACATTGTTGGCCTCTCCTACGTCCGCACCTTGTATACAGACAATGGTGAGACCTGGCCTTTGGCTCCCAAAATGCCTTTTCTTCAGCACTGAGAACCAAGGTCCAGTGAGACCTTCAATTTAGAGGGCTGCACCTATAGAATCTGGAGTTACAGAACGTAACTACCGTTCTATTTCGCCATCACTATTGGGTTAGAGGCGAAGCAGGATGAGTCAACGCCTCACTGGCCCATACGGTACCACCAAGCACAAAACCCACCTGCCCAGAGCCATAAATGAGCCACCCAGTCACCCGCTGTCCACGGCATTGGTGTCGGCATGCGCACAAGCACCGAGGGCATGACGTGAGGCAGGGGACCGACCCAAGTGTAATCGTCGGGGAACTGGATGGGTGGCCCAGCAGCTGTACAGAAACTGTGGTGGATTATAAAAGGCAGTTTCAAACTCCATCTCCCTCATTGACAGATCACTCAGCAGCAGCAGCATGTGGAGAAACAATGTGTTTGTAGAAAACAAAACCATTGCCACCAATTTAGGTGTTGGTGGTTTAAAGAACCGTCACGGATACAATGATTTAACCTTGATAAAAATGTAAGCATTACATGATAATGACTGACAATTTACACAATTTCTAAATTGAATGTTAATCTCAGTAAATCACCTAGGCCTAATTATACATATTTATACATGTCCAAGATATGCAATTGTACAAAAAATCAACACCATGTAATGATACCAATATACTAGCAAACACAATGCACTCATTAATATATAAGATTGTGGCATTCATTGCTAATGATATAATACTAATATTGCTAATCTTTGGAGCAAGTTGGTACAGTATGAGCTGAACTGTAGCGATGATATTAGGATTATTAGGAACACTAAGGTTATGTGCCCACTGAAGATGGTCATACTGAAACATACGCCTTCTCCAACTGCATGCAGTTCAAGTGGCTTCATCGGATGTGCATGATGGAGGTTCCATGCCCAAATCAGAGTACAGAGCTGAAAAACAGGATGTCAGATGAATGACTGTACGTGTGACTGTATGTGTGACTGTCAGTTTTTTTCCACCTCAATAATAGGGCAATTTGAAGAGGAATTGTTATTGTGATACTACATTATCCAATATAAAGGAATATCCCTAGAAAATTACAATAAACATACATTTATGATTATTATCCGCAGGTCTGAGTTTAAAGTGCTGATAAAACCCAGGGCTTCCACCAAAGGGAAGCAATAATTCTAAAGTCACAGGAAATATTTCAGTCCTTCAACCTTAATGAAGAGCTACACACCATTTTAAAAGCCTCTTTACGCAGCCAGAAACTAATTAATCATTTAGTTTTTGTCCCGCAAGTACTTAAATATCCAGTATTACATTTTTATCGAATAATGATAACTGCCCTGCAACTAATGGAGATGACCTCTGTTCTCAATCATAGCTACGTCTCTGGCTGCAATTCCTTAAAATCTCTTCATTATGCTTATACAAATGTTTTTTTGCCAAAAATAATCCTTATTTATCCATGAAATTGTGTTTAAGGCGGTAGAAATGGAAGTGGGCACTCTGGTGCTATCAGGATAAAGGGCAATTGTCCCCCCTGCTGCCCCTTCATGCACACTATTGTATGGCACACAGGGGTTAAAATGGATCCAAGATGAACTCCCTCCGCCATGCAGTAATCCTTTTTTTTTTCTTTTTTTCTGTTTTAATTGTGTTGGTGCTCAGAGACATGGAGAAAGTAGATCATGTCAGGCCGGATTAGCATGATTCATTTGAAATTTTGATTCAACTAATTAAATGCTATAGTGTTCCTTATTTTTCAGAACTGCTGATAGCGAACATGGGTGGTAAGAGACAGCCTCTATCATGATTTCACCTGGGACTCAGTGAAGATGAGTAGTGGGGGTAGGAAGAAATACAAAGCAGACTGACAACAGGGAAGAGGATAGAGGAAAACACACTGTACTCTGCATAATGTGTGACAGTGTGCTAAAAACACAGATTTTGGGGGAATATTGAAAGTGGAATATTTCCAGTTTAAATTAGCTCCTCAAGGCTGAAACTCTGTCTTTAAAAAACAAGCAAACATTAATGAGAAAAATTGTTTTCTGCACAGTACAAGTTTAAATTTGAATAACATAAACAATCATAGATTGACATAAGTCGAGTTAGTATTATACCTGCATTCGGTAACAATTGAACATAAAATGCAAAACCTTTGGCATCTCTGTCTCTCAGCTCGTAATACTCCACTATGCCCCACCCACCAAACCCACAAGAAACCTCATCCTGCGTAATGCTCGCTCTCCATAGCGATAGCCTTGCCAAGACCCCCTCCCTCATTGACTCGTCTTCTCAAAGACCCATCTCCAAAGCTTGATAGCCCAGGGCAGAGCGCCGCAGGTTTCAGAGGCAGCTGCAAGAATATCTAACAGCGGGAAGAGAGGCTCGTACACCGCTGTCCCCCCTGAAACGGTATTCCCCACTGTTTGTCATCATGCCTATTTGCTACTCATCGATACAAGCTCCATGGCATCGAAAATAATGAGCATGAAGCTCCATGTGGAGCTGGGACGTTCAGCAAATATGCCAAAACATTCTTTTTATTAAAGTTACCTACTGAACCTTTAATAAGGAGGAGCTCAGTACGTGAAAGCAAAATAGTACAAATCATTAGTTTATCATTTAACCATGGAAGTGATATGTATTCCTCTTCATTTTAAGTACGGCCTCTGTGCACAACTGTGTTCTTGTCCATTTTTGATCATGCTTCTAATACATACAGTGAGGTCCCCACAATGAAGAAAAGCCAGATGTTGTGCATATGCTTAGGTCATGACCTGTTTTGGGGGGGGGGGGCCAACAGGGGCCAGTGCCCCTGTAACACAGACCTTGGACCCCCCTATGATCCTCCTCTGAACGAAAAATCTGCGACGAAATGGTGCTGATAAGAAACTTTCTGAAACTCTGAAAGTTTCAGAAAGCGGGATTAGTGAAATTTCTGAGTATGTTAAGCCTGAGATGAGGGAAACTCTGGGTATTCTGTTTCAGAGAGCGAGATCAGATAATCCCTAGATCAGTAACTCCGGCAACTGATGCGTGAACCTAACCTCCACGGGATGTAAATGCAGTCACATATCTGAACGCATTTACATCTTTAAAAACATTAAAATCCCGTTTGGATAGGCTATTAGTTTTTCATCCAAACATGATCTTGAACATGACCGCTTTTATGATCAATCTGTCATCGATGTATGGACAGATCTCTGCACATTGTGGATTTATCCTCAGCACAGAATAAAATCTCTGTCTGTCTTTAACACTGTGACAGTTGCACTAAAATCACTATTTAAACGAATCTGTAGCCTAACGTAGAATGAACAATAATCATTCATATTGTAGTTGCACTGAGTGGAACATTCCTACACTGTAAAAAAAGTCAGTGGAATTAACAGTAAATCATGACATAAAAATACTGTTAATACAAAAACAGTGAAGCAATGTTTTATTTACAGAAATATTTTGCAAAACAATGAACCAAACACAACTGTTAATTGTAAAGTAAGAATATGTAAAAAGTATCATATTTATTTGTGCAAGTATTTTTCCACAACAGAAAAATGTATTATCTTTGAAATTCAACTGTGAGGATTTTCAAAGTAAATTTTACATTCCCGCAAAAATGAACACCTGTGTTTGAATTTCAAACTCTGCCTTGTCCACTTATTGAGCAGCAGAGATTGATTCTGTCCTTTCATTGGGCCGCGTAATAATTGCGGCAGCAGCCAGCTTGGCTAAATTCACGTTTGTTCGCAGCTGCGCCCACTTTGCCAGCAGCCAGACCTGCGTGTGTGTGACGAGTGACAATACGGCGAGCCGCATCTTATGCTCAGGTAAATTCTTTATTTTCTTTAAACCTGACGACCATTTGTCAGAAAAATACTACAGTCTGCTTTAGATCAAGGGTGTACTTTACAGCAACACCGATGTAACTTAACGTTGCTGTAATGCTAGCTGAGTTAGTCTGGTGGGTTTCATGGTAAACCTCTTTTCGGTAGCCTTTGGGGTTTTTTCATGCAAAGTTAGTTGAGAAGCAGAGGTTTGCAGCGCTATCCACGTGGGTAACGTTAAAACATTTTGAAAAAAACGGGTGATTTTGGTATTTCATTAAAAAATTATTACCTGCAGTTTTTGCAGCAAAACAGTAGAGACGTTGAGGTGTTATGTTCTACACTGTGTGTTAGAGGTAATAGGAATAAACTGTATTGTCTTTTCAAGTGTGTTGGCGCTGACTGCAAGCGTACATTTTGTACCTAACGTTACGCAGCTTTTAAAGTTCACTTTTATTGTGTTCACAATGTTACTACTAGCGCCGTTACAGATTTTAAATGTGCCGTCGCGCTGTGTGAGTGCCAATTTCACACAGTGAGGGAACTTCTCTCTCACTTGAAGGAGTATATAGTGTAGGGTCGACCTGTTGCATGTCTACTCACTGGTTGTAAAAACACATTCACTGTGAAATCTTCATTTACCGCTCATATGTCCAGGAAACATAGAGCATGTTCAGTGGATAGCATAAGTAACATGTACAGGGAAACTATTTGTCAGTCTAATGCTGCCACTGCATATGGAGATGCCGGCCAGTGCGCAAATGATACAACAACAAATCAAAGCACTGAATTAGAACAGGATTTCAATGAGAGCTTTCTTAGGAATGTATGTATGAGCTCCCTCTTCCAGCTTCAACAATACAGACTATTGTTGGAGAGATGCAAAATGTGCATGAATTGGGACAGGATTACACTTTGAATAAAGCTGACTATCATTCTGAAAGCCATCTGTACTTGGTGACAAAACAGAGAACAAGGTTGCAATGTCTGAAGATTAACAACTTGGTAGATTTTTATCCATTACCGTCATACATTGTTGATGGGCACAGAGCCATTCCACTGAAGCACAGTGTGTTGTCGAAATAAACATGATCTAGGCCACTGTGGTTGAGAAACCATACTAGAAATGGATATATGCTTAGTAAAAATGATTTTAAAAAATGCTATATGAAAGTAACAGCAGTTTTTCCCTTTAAAGTTGAGGTTAACCTTCTAGTTAATGCAACTCTATTCCAAAACACTTTCAATGAATGTGTCCTCACATTAACCTATCTTCTTTGTGTGTGTGTGTGTGTGCTGAAAAAAACTCTGATTTACACAGTCGACAGCTCTGACAAAAGGGTAAATAAACAAAGTAAGTGGGCCACCAAACAAAATAAACTTGTTATCCATGATTTGTCTCAGATAACATTAAATGACTTGCCCACAGACATTCAGCTGACTTTCTAGTTTGCCAGGACAAGCTGTTGTTGTGATGTTAGCTGTATTAGCAGGAGAGTTGCTGGCTCTGCTCCTCTCTCTCCTCCTCCTCCTCCTCATCTGCATGTTAGCTGTACAGCAGCAGCTGCAGTGACAGTTTGCTATCCCACAATATAACATTGTTTACATTACTGGCTGTTTTGTTGTTTGCTATATATTGTGGTGAGATTTCTTAAGAACTGCTTACCCAAACTTTTAAGATGTACAGAAATAAGTTTAAATCCTCACTCATTATATACTCATGGTAGAGGTTTCTATTATCCACATATACAGTATGTATAGTGTTACTTACATTTACATTCTTCCTTGATTCCAGAAATGACGTTTCTACACACCGCCATCACCGAGGCCTTGCCTGACCTTCCAGAAGTGTCCAAAGATATTCTAGAGGAGACCTTACAAAACAGGAGCACGCCGAGTGAAATGGAAAGGATTTGAGGACATCTACAGGCTGACGTGTGTAAAGGTTTCTTCCTTTCCAAGTATCAACAAGGATGTTCGTTTGCGTTCAGCTGCCTATTCCACACCTGAGCAGTGTGTGCCACAGTTGCTCTCGCGCATCAGTAGTACGTAACATGTTGGGCAGTAATACCGTAATATTACTTTTTGAAAGGATTACTATTTCCAAAACAGAAACCGAAGAAGACCGCGCTACAGCTCAGCGGCACCGGACCTTATCAGCTGTTAGCCAAAAGTAAAGGAAGACAGGAGAACAGGGAGGAGAGGTATTTTCGACAGCTGTAAGTAACGTTGTTGTCCCGCGTCATTATTGTCACGCGAACAACTCTACACTGACTTAGGTTAGTGAAGCATCAGCTAAAGCAACACAGCAACTTGAAACTCAGAAAGAAACTCCAGTCGCTACTGCCAGTGACGCTTGGACTCATCGGGAGAGAGTGGCGTTATATCACCCAGTAATAACTAGGCTAGAGTAGCTAATATTACTTTTTTAAGGAGTAGCCTATATGCTAAGTAACTAGGTAATAGCTAGATTATTTCTGAGTAACTTTCCCAACACTGAGTTGACAATAAGCATCGGATAAATTGGATATGTTTTGATTATTGCTTGTTATAGGCTATGTCTAATGTTTACTTTGACTTTGTTGTCGATTGATCAATCATATAGCCTGTATACACTTTACTGTATGAATGGTTGCTTTTTAAGTCTTTATGTTCTTATGTTAAAGTTATAAATTAATTTCTTGTGAATGGTTGTGACAGGTTTTATATAAGGCCGTTTCATACGGCTTTGATCCGCGAGGTTCCTCTGCGCTCCTCATCAACAGACAGGCAAACAAGCACTCCGCGAGGTAACCATGGCAACGGCTTCTGTGTAACTGTCGCGATCCCGTGAAACTGTCGCGGTCGTTCTCATCTCACGCACACACCTGCCCGCTGCCAGAGTTGAAATATCAGACTTTTTCCTACACCACCAGGTCACAGGCAACAACCTTTGCTGCTGTCTCTTATTCATTAAAAATAATCTATTAACTTCTACTAAACTAATTTGAAAGTTAGTAGTTATATTATTTAGTTATAGAATCAGTTGCATGTTGCGCATTTAGCTGTTGAAGTTTGGTCAAAAATTAATACAAAATAATTTATTATAGAGAGGTGGCGATGGTACAGTGGATTAGACACTTGTCTTTGATTCCCACTGCAACACATCCACCAAATAAGTTATTGTCATGGGTCCTGCTTTACCATCCATATGTTATAATAGAGCCGCCACCAGTTTTATCGGGGTGTGTGTGTGGGGGGGGTTCTCAGTATAATTTCCTGCTTTTTTGCTCTTTGCCAATCACATGATGAGGCCAGACTCCTGAAACCAGCAGCTTATCTGTCTGTGCCTACCCTGAACCTCCCTCAACCTTGCAGTCTCTTTCACCTAGAAGCTCAACCTCAACCACTTCAAACAGATGCCAAAGCCCTGATATAGACTGGGTGAACACCTTTATGATCCCGTGGGAGAAGTTTCCAGAGGAATTGATGCAGTCATTGGACAGAGGGAAACGAAGTCCACAAATGGGAAGAGAAAGGGAGATGGTCCGGATTCTGGTTCATGAGAAGTTGCAGAAGAATCCTTGCGTAAGTAAAAGAAACTTTACTGAAGTTGCCAAAAAGATGGCGGCAAAATATTCACAATCTCTGCAGGACATAATAGAGGGAGATGTGATTGGGCCAGGCTATCATTCTCTAGTCAAGCAACTGCAAAATAGGATAGAGAATATGAAGCGATGTAAGACCCCAAAAATATGAAAACGGAGGCATCAGTCTGATGAGCCTGAGACAGACAAAGTCCCTCCAGAGCAAAGGGCAGCAATCCAGGACACCAATGGGTGCATTAATTGGGACTGGAAATTCTTGCCCCGTGGAGAGACCCTAGAGAGCCAGCAGGAAAAGACAGAAAAACTGAAGGGGATGTCTCAGCAAACTGATGCAAATCCAGAGGAGGTTAAACATCTGATGTCGACTTTCTACACACAGCATAAACAAGTCAAGCAGGGAAAAAATATAAAATACCTTCTGGAAGAGTGGCCGTTTTGGTTCGATGAACTTGGCATGGCAGTCCACTGTAAGGTACTCACCGGAATTGTGCTTAAAGAAACCTTCACACGGAATTTGGATCTGAAGGGGAAATGGCTCCTGAACTACATGACTACTGTTGCTGTGAACAAGAACAAGAAGTTCCTACAGGCTGTAACAAAGTTAAAAATGATGAGGATGAGTTGAGTGGTTGCTCTGAAGACATCAAAGAGATGGTGCTGCTTCTGCTGTCCTACTTGGATGAGAAGGAAGATGTGATGTTCTGCTATGTGGAGGACGCATGTCTAGTAGGGGAAGCACAGATGGACCATTCTTCCTTTTCTTTCTCTTAACAGTCTATTAAGACACATTCAGAGGTATAGTATTGCATAAACTTAAACTGATTTTGATTTCATTTTTAGATTTTTCTGCCACCATCCTCAGCAGTATGTTGTTTAACGTCCATGCTGTTACGGTGGTGTGGTATGGGGACAGAGGACCCAAATGCAGAGCTCAGAGGGAAGGAGGTTTATTGAAGGATGAGGGGGGTGAGGGATGGAGTGGAGGGAGAGGTGGATGCTGGGGAGACACGGGCACGGGGAACCGAGGAGACTGAGACCAGAGAGCTGGGGGAGACTTGGGCCGAGGAAGAGAGGAGGCAAGGGAGAACAGGGAGGACGCCGTGGGGGAAGCCCGGAGAGGAGAGAACCGGAGGGTGAGCCCAGCCGACAAAACGGAGGACGAGGGTGAGTGAACCTGGGAGGAAAGCAGACAAAGAGACAGGGTTAGTGACAGCAGCAACAAAGCACAGGGAAATTGAGCGAAATCAAAAACATGAGAGCCTGAACGCAGAGGTGGCACCGGGTATGGAGCAACGACAATCAAGCAAGAAAGGTGTGAAGAACCCGGGGTTGAAATACAGGCAGGGATGAGGTTGACTACTGGCAGGTGTGGCAGGCTGACGAGGTGGCTGATGAGGTGCGGGTCGTTGGCTGGGCTCAGGAGCAGAGGGAGAGAGAGAGAGAGAGCACACACAGGGGAGAAAACGCAGGGAGGCAGGCAGGGAACAGAGAACAAAGGAAAAAGCAGAATAACTGATAAAGAGGGAAAAAAAGGACACTCATCATCAGCCGGGCTGCCACCACAACACGTGCTAGTGCCCCTGTACTGCTTATATTTCTTTCCCCTAAACCTGGACATTCAGTTATTTGTGTACTGATGGCAAGCAATTTGAAACTGAGAAATGTACATGCCCCTTGTTTGGTGAAATGTTTCAAGACAAATCTTGTTTTTATTAATTATTGTTGTTTTTTTTTTATTTGCTTTTTGTTTTCTTTTTAGGATAATACCACTATTCATCAAGATGGTTCATGCTGTAATGGCTTCGAAACATCATACATGACAACATCCCCTCTTTCATTTCTTCCCTGTGCCTGATGTTTCGGAGCTATTACTGCTTCAACTTCCATTACCCATCAGAGCTGGCATCAACCCTGAAGTTTCTGCAGAGGTGTGTCTTTTTGGATGGGCTTTGTCCAACATAATAGCTTGAATACAAATGTGATGGTGACTTTTTTGTTTAATTAATACTGACACTGTTTTTACTTCTGTTTTCTAAGGTGTTTTTTCTCCATCAACCCAGAGAAGGTTACTGAAGTGGAGAAGACGCGAATGTCCCGTCTTCACGTGAACCTGAGAGTGTTTTAAAAAATATTTTATTTACATTTTCAAATTAAACAAACAGGGCTCAGATGTAGCTATTGCCAGTTGTTTACAGTCATATTCAATACAGCAGTAGGAGGAAAGGTTCTCAATACGGGAACAAAATTAGTTTGCTGTAATTTAGCTTTTTCAAAATGAGTTAATGGGTTCCAAGAACGGTCTTTCTGTTTATAGAGCAGAAATGAATCTTAGACAAACAGTTGTTCCACATGGATTCAGATAATTCCACACCTAACTCTTTTTTTCCAAGTATCCCTAGTTTTCACAGTGTGCGCAACAATACAGTCATCAAATAGATGTACAATTCTCGAAAGAAGATGCTTGGAGAGAGGAGGGCTCTTATATAATATCATAAATTTCATGCTCCAGGGGTAGATTTTGAAAATCTTCAATTTTTGATTGGGCGTAATGCCTAACCTGCAAATACCGAAAGAAATGGGAATTAGGGAGATTGTATTTTCCTTTCAGTTGGCTGAATGATGCAAATTTACCGTCAATGTGCAGATTATTAACTGAAACCAAGCCCCTCTTTCTCTAATCATGGTACAGTATGTCATGCCAGGGAGGCAGAAAACAATGGCTAAAACATATAGGTGCTTTTACTGATGTATTTGGTAATTTTAGAAAGCACCTGACCTGGTTTAAAATTATTACTGACTGCTTTACCACAAAGCATAAATTCTTATGGGACCCTGGCTTTTCAAACTTGGAAATAACATAGCTGGCAGTGAAGAATTATTCAGAGTTGGCCTCCATCTTAAGCCACAGAGCGTCTGATTATCCAGGGATCCCTGCTGCCAGAACATTAATGCCCTAACATTGGCAGCCCAGTAGTAGTGCTTAAATACAGGCAGGTCCAACCCTCCCTGTAATCTAGACTTCTGTAAGTGTGCCTTCGAAATTCTGGCATTTTTGCCATTCCAACTATAGGGCAAGATAATTGAGTCCAGGTCTTTAAAAAAGGCTGCGGTGAGATAAATGGGGAGATTTTGACATAAGTATAAAATTTGGGAAGGGAGATCATTTTAATTGAGTTTATGCGTCCAATCATAGATAAGGGAAGAATTTTCCAACAAATTTTGTTTTAATTTTGAAATAAATTCTGCGAAATTTAATTTGAATATTAGTTTGGGATCCTTAGATCATTAACTATTTTGAATGGGATACTTTGTAAAAAAAAAAAGGTGAATAAGTACTGGAAAGTGGCACAAACTCACTCTTTGACCAGTTGATCGTGTACCCCGATATTTTACCAAAAGACTCGATCAACTCGCAAAGAGCGTACAATATTACGTCGTCAGCGTATAAACTGATAAGCGTTTCCACACCTCCAATCGGAAGCCCCTTCATCTGTGGGAGCTCTCTTATTATTAGAGGCTCCAGTGCAATAGCAAAGAGCGCCGGAGATAATGGACAGCCTTGCTTAACCGAGTGTTGCAAAAAAAAGGGGCTGACCGATAACCATTCGTCAAAACAGAACAGCACGGTTTTGCATATATCAGTTTCAACCAAGAGATAAAAATTTCCCCGAATCCAAACTCAAACACCCCGTGACTCAAACACGCCTTTCTTTCTTGCCCTCTCTATTTTTCCTCTTTCAGTTTCAGTAAGATGACCACTAACCTGTCACAAGCTCTCTATTCTGTTTTGTAAAGTACATCTTACATATAAGTATGTTGAGAAATAATGGATGTTTTTGACCACTTCTCTGAGGGTAATAAATTATTGCAAAGGCAAGTTATTACTGGATTTTTTATTATTAAATATTTCGTTACAGTAACTCTTAACTCTATAAGAAGGCAGTGCTGTTTTAAATGAATCCTCTAAGATAAAGTTTTTAATGTACTTGTAATATATGGCAACTTTCTATTTTTCAATGAGCAATAATCCTAACAGGCAATGAAAAATACTTTAAAACAATTTTACATTTGAGATTGATAGTAAATAGGAGTCAGAACATGATTTGATGCCTTCAAATTATAATGGAAAGAAAATGAAATTACAGTAGTTAGATGTTTTCTCACTCAAACTCGTCATAATTCTGCTAAATACACTACATTATAAACTAATTATAAGTAAAGTTTGCAGGAAATGTGACTTTTACTGTTAAACAATGTTAGGTTAGGCTATTTTTTCAGTTAATTTGAATGGCATTCAGTGTATAATAAGCGACAACTGCATGTAAATGTTACTGAAACATTTTCTTCAATAGCAGCATGCTCATGCTAATTCAGCAGAAAAGAGCTGTTGGATTTACAGATTTAAAATGTATCTTTTGTAAATAACAACAGTTCTAAACTGTACAATTTACAGGTTGCACTGTAAACTTATTTACATTTGTACTGTATTTTTACAAACTTTTCTGGCAACCAAAGCTACCAGTTTTGTTCTGTAAAGACAACAGGATTTTTTTTAGTGTATCATAGTTATCATGCTGGAGATAATGTGACTATTTCTGAGTGAGCACGACTGTGGTGCAGCTGAAACAAACACGCCTAAATGTATTTTAAAAGTGAGTTTTTTGTTATTAGCTGCATATAGTCTGAATGTGTTTTGACAGTATCAATAAAAGAGTAAGATTTTATTAACATAAAATAGACGTCTAAAAATTTAGTCAGTTGAACCCATAGATACATTTTCCAATGCCGAAAAAATAAATTAATAGGCTAACCTGCTGGGTGTGAATAAAAATTGTTATTCTTTTGAAGATTTTAAATCAAAGTGTGCTACTTTGTATTGAATGCCATAAAGTTTACTGTAATAAGTATTGGATGAGATATATCCTCTGACTCCTGAAGGTACTATAACCTTTATTGTACAATATGCTGTATGTATGCTGCATCTCAAAAAATGTGAAAATTGTGGAATATTTTCTTTGAAATTCTCTGAACCTGACTGAGAGATTAAAGGCTCAGAAAACATTTGCAGGTGTTTTGAGTTAATTAGCTGATTACCACTCTTCTCAGGTCAAAATTTCGGCATTATAAATTCTTTCTTTGAGATACTCGATTTTTGATTTCCGTGAGCTGTAATGTAATCATCACAATTAAAACAAAAAAGACTTGAAATATTTCACTATGTGTAATGAATTTAGAATATATGAAAGTTTCCCTGTGATGGAATGGCGACCTGTCCAGGGTGTACCCCGCCTTTTGCCCGATGTAAGCTGGGATTGGCTCCAGGCCAGCGACCCTGTGTGCAGGATAAGCAGTTGACGATGGATGGATGAAAGTTTCCCTATTTTAATTAAATTACAGAAAAAATTCTTCAAATTTTTTGGGATGCACCTGTATATTTTAATCTTCAACCCATCAGTGTTTGGTGGATTATTTAATTATGTGTTGAGTGCTTGCAAGCAATTTCCATGACAAGTACATTATGGGAATTCTCTCATAACTAAGGGATGGTTTAGGATTCACCTGAGCCAACACTAACTATAAGCTTCATCAAGGGGTAACGTCTTAAGCCTAAAATGCTTAAGATGTGGAGATGGTGTCTGCATCCTGAACCCAGTTTTTATCAAGCTTCTCAAAGTGCCATTTTAGTCTTAAGTGGGGAGAATTCATGATATTCACTCCTATGTTGAAACTTAATTATAAGAGCAAGTAATCATCATCATCATAAATTTTTAAAGCTAAGAATCAATAAGAATTACTCTCCCAGTTACTCTCAATTAATTAAGACAGCTCGAGGTCTTTCAAGTAGTTAGGTTGCCAGTAGAGGCTTGTGATGGCACTGAAGAGACAGAGAGGCGTGCAATCTTTCAGGAGAGGAAGAATGTTTTTGAATTGATTGATGACTTGCAGTTAATCACATGGTATCATTTGGACAGAGCAGGCATCATTTTTGTCAGCGAGTTGGTTAGGGTTGTCATCTCACCACTGACTTTACCTAGAAATGCGTTTTCAGCTGAATCATTTCTTTGCCGCAGGAAAAATGCAGCAATGCAGTGCTGATGATTTGGAGCCAACACAACTATTAAGCTGAACTGTCATGGAAACAATTATGACACTTACAGCTCCACACATTGTCACACGTTCATCAGCTTCCCAAAAACACCCTGCGTAATCAAAGGAGTAGTAGGCACAATTGATGGCACACATACAAATATCATTGCTCCCAGTGTAAACAAGAACATATACGTAAGTTAAATCACAGAAGTAACATAGTAATTTTAACCCAAACCATGATGTTTTCCTACACCTAACCAAGTAGTTTTGGTACCTAAACCTAACCAAGTTGCGCTGGGCCCTACACGTGAAAAAACAGTGGTGTCAAGGGATGAGAACGGGTTGGTATTATCAAAAAATCCTGTATGAAGGATTTAAGTATTCTGCTGCCACCATTGATAGGAATGTGTATTAATTTATGCATATACAACCTTGTGTGCAAGCACAAGATATAAACAAAATGAGGACCCACTCATCAAAACAAGGCTGACAGTATGGACTAATCATCTACTGTAGTGTTAAAGAATACCATTTAGTCACCTTTGCTGGCTTATTTTCTAGGCGACAGAGGGAACATTTAGAGGTTGTGATTCAAAATCACACCACCCTGCTGAGGATTCCGAAAGAAGGGCAGTGTCTATTAATGGCCAACCCAGATGTCTGGAAACCGAACAAAACAACCTAAATCTGTACCACCAGACATCTGGTGTGGGTGATCGTCTCGACAGTGCTGCACTGAAGCACATCTCATGTACTACACTGCCTCTAACTACCTTTAACCTTCAGTTTTGACTTATAGTGGTATGATTGACAGCTGTCATCGTGTCTTAAATGTTCATCATGGCCTCAAGGTAAGTCAGACAAATGTGTAAATTAGACACTGATTTGATGTGATAGTTTATTGATACTTTTTTTGTTTTGTTCTCCCACAAATAGAGAGGTCGAGGTGTAAGGTCAGCTCAGACCTGGTAGAGACTCTCTTGTTGCTCAAGGACGTTTCAGCTGCAGGGCTGCTGCATCAATGATAGCTGCTCTGCTCTGCTGCCAACCAGCTGCTGACCAGGTACACACATTCTGCATGGAATCTGTCTTGGAGAATTCAGATCTTTGTAATTTAGGTAATACCATATGTATGCCAGTGTTGGAGTGTTGAACCACCAAAATATAGCACTAGAAGATTATCATTTAAATGACACCTGAATGTTTTGCACAAGCAGAGGGAAGCAGTAATTTTACCTTCATCAGTGTGTTATTACCATTTTACAGTTGTTGCTTGTCGAGGTCAAGTTCTGGGCATTGAAGACTAAGTGAAGAAAAAGACAAGGTTGAATGTTCAAACCCCTTTTTTTCTAGTGTAAGGTTCCGGGCTGCGCCAGAAACATTATTTCAAAGTGCAACACTTGCAATCTGCAGAGTTTCATAAATGCTTATATTATCAATGGGAGTGCCAATCTCTAGATGGGTCCAACTTGAGGTCACTACCACTCATTTGACCTTTGAACTCAATTCTGTCCTGTGCTATTCTCCAGATAATTGACTGGGCCAGTTGAACCATGTGTATGTTTCTCCTGTCAATGAATTACTAGACAATCCACCATTCTTGTATTCATGACTCACTACACCAATGGATTTTAACGGAACACTACATCACTCACACAGTCAGCTGTGTCAGGAGAGATGATTTAAAGGGTTTGAAGATTAGACAGCTCATGATGTCAATGAGGTTAGTCAACACATCCAGAAAATACTCTGAAGCTGGAGAACCACTGGATCTATTGAAGGATGTCAAGTCGACGGATCATGACGGATACGAGCACATAAGCTTTCAAGTCGCTTTCTGTGCAAATGAGCCTGTCCAGCACAATGCACCAGGCTCACAAAACTCAGATCAAACTGTAAAACTAGATAGTGCTGATCAAATATGAATCTAGATTCTGTTACTGCGTTGCTTATTTCCCGCCTCAAAAAGTTAAAGGCATCTGTCTGTCATAGTGCTCATATTTGCTTAGATCAAAAAAGGTAAGGAAGGATAAATGCTTTGCCTACTAGTCAGTGAGTCATTTGAGATTACATTTTGTTTAGGATAAAAATAAAGTATTTTGTTGATGTTTGGTGGTGCTGCTTGGCAACAGTTATCAGAAAAAACAGCCTTTAGGTCACTGAGTGACCCTGCTCACTGGCTGCTAATCAACTTCGACTGACCTTGCTTACCCGTAACCCTCGGATGACATCAAGCTCCATTCGCCAGCTGACCAAGCATGAAATGATTATTGGGTTCCAAACTGTGAGATCTGGTATTCTGCTGAGCCCCTATGCTGGCAGGCCAGTTTGGTTACTGGCATAAATCAGGGGATGGGAGTGGAGTGGAAGAAGACTATTATCCAGATGCCATCTTTGTTTAGACAGGGAGGTGCATGGTGAAGAGATGAGACAGAGATGAAAACTAATTTATACAGAAAAAGGGAAACATTGATACAGGAAGGAATAAAGGAAAACTGAGATTGGAGAAAAAGAAAAAGAAGCAAAAACAAAGGAGTGAGAAAGAGAGAAGAGGGAGACATGAAGGTGATTCAAAGGCTTAATGACCATTTGCACAGCTCATTGGTCAGGAAGAACAACCTTGGCAACCTCTGGTGCAGCCCAGGAAAAGCTCTTCATATATCTGGCACTTTACAAGCCGCATTAGCTATCCTATCCAGCTGTATTACCTGCCTGCCATCGACATGCATCATCAGCCTGTGACAGGGGCCTCAGCCTATAATGCCATAGTATTTAGTAGCATCTGTGAGCCATAGAAATGTCTGCCTTCATTCAAGAGCAAGGACAGTCTCATAACACAGTCATACCATAAACAAAATCCATAAAGCGCAAGTCATAATACTTTATAATGCATAGTATATTAGACATGATTATTGTATATGACCATATATTGTGTGGATCATAAGCATATATGCTATAATGAAATTGTCCATGCTAATTTTGTACTTGACAAATTGTTCTAGAAACTACACACAAACGCCTGTTATCTGAGTTCCAAATGTCCTTAAAAGACAATCACATATGAGGGCCCATGTCTGTGTTTTTTCTCATCATAAACATATGCTAAATAAACAACAGTGCGCAGATCCTTTCTCGGAAATATCTACAATAGCTTATCCAACTGGTTATTTTCTGTATTTACTTTTGGTTGGACTCAAAGACAGTTGTTTAAGATAATTTATGCAAAGCTGTATTTGGAAAGGTTTAAGAGGCTTGTGTTGCTTGCCCAGTTATTTTTTGGTGGCAAGTGCTGAACTAGTTTCTGAAGTCACATTTTAGTATAGCCTTAATGAGCTACTTTTTGTAGTGCTTTGTCTACAAGTAAAATCAAATACAGTATAAACCAACTGAGTATAGCTCATTTTAAATGAACTGAATCACGTGTAAGTATTAATATAGGATTTTATTTAGATATAACTGCTAGGTATGGAGGCTATGCAGCCATTTTCCTACCGGTTTGTTGACACTACTGATAGTTCTTTGCACCAAGTGGGAGAGATTCACTCAATCCAGTTATCAACATTCCATAAGTTTATCAATAGTTCACTGAGTACATTTCCATGTAAGTTTTACAACTTAAGAGTTTCTGGACTCGTTGACTGCAATGCTATTTCAATCCAGTTCCCCACAATGAATTTGACCTTCATATAATGAACATTCCCTTCATGCAACACAGTTATGTCATCAGTCAGTTTTTGTTTAGACAGGCAGCCTGGCACACCATCAGGTGCTATAACAGAGCAGGTGCTGAGGTCTGACAGCTGTGATTTTCTTTGGAACAAGGCTTTAGCGGAGCGGCCGGGCAGAGGGGGCGGCTGCTCAGGCTCTTCCAAATATCTACGCCATCGATACTGTAAAATCAAGATGAGTTTAACACATTGATCGTCTCAACGTTACATTTACTCAACTCGAAATGTGTATTAAGCTGAATGCAACATTGTACATAATAGTCTGTCCTTTGTAATCCATGTTTCCACTGCATGGATAGTTAACAGGAATTTTATTTTATTTTAATAATAATATTAAATAATAAATGTTAATATTATATATATATATATATAAAATAGAATAATGTAATAATAATAAAACTATAACTAAGTTACTGAAAAGATCCTGTTACTGAAATAAATAACTGTAAGTTACTGAAACACACCAAGGCAAAACCTAAACTAAAATATTTCACGATATTTATTATATTTGCTATATTCTGACCCACTTACCTTTCTGTATTTATTGGCCATAATTAAATAAATATGTAGGTTGCTTAAATGGCTATACAGTATGTGAGCATATACCCACAGATATACCCACAGAAAAATATAATAAAATAAAAGCAATTATACATACTACATGTATCCATGCATATAGTAATAATTACTCAAAATCTTTAATTCCTTCCACCATCAGGTTATTAAATTCAGACAGTAGCTACTTTAAATAGGATCCTTATCAACAGCTTATGTATTTATGTTTGTAAGCCAAATTACAGAGCAAGATCACACTCTGATTGAACCAATTTACAGTGCAGTAACAGTAATTAGTCTAATTAAATAGCATTCTTTGGACCTGCAACTTATCTAAGAGAGGGAGAGAGGAATTATTCTAGCACACATTTACATGAGCAGCTGGGTAACATTTAAGTCACAGCCTACAGAAGAACTTAGTCTGGCCTAAGTGAAGTCCCCCCATGCAGCGTTGATGTGTCTAAAAGCTCGAGGAATGCACTAATAAATCAAACTCCATTCTACAGCTGTCACTTTCACACTGCTGCTTCTTCAAATCCATTCCACTCAGCTCATTCAAAGTCCAAAAAACTCCAGTCCTTGTTTTTACTGCTCACGTCTGCTGCACTGCTGCTACACAGCGAGGTACACAAAGCATTTTGGCATACCTGCTCAGGTGTGTCTTTGTGCTCACATACTGTCACTAAAAAAGCCACTTTTTAAGTGAATGTTCATCATTTGTTCACCTGATGCTTCTAAAGGCATCATGTAGTCTTTGTTGCAGCACTGAATTACAGTTACATTACACTATGTTGTTATAACATTTATAACAGATTTATCTGACATTTTTGCTTAGCTGGCTAGCTACAGTAATGTTAACATTAAGTTATTTTGGACTTAATTATTCATTCTGCGCTTCCGGTTTGATTTTGAAGTTTTCTGCCTCTTGTGTTTCATCGGAGCTTTTACTTCCTGTGTTTTACATTCACATTTACTCATTTGGCAGACGCTTTTATCCAAAGCGACTTACATTTGGGGAACAACATACAAGCATTAATGCAGTAAGAGATCTACAACTGACAATACATACTAGTAATAGCACATTTCGCATCGATGAGGTAAATACCTAGGGAAAGAAGTCAAAGTTAACGAAAAGTACAATCAATACAGGATACTTGTAAGGGGATAGAAGAAGAAGAGCACAGGAGGTGCATGTTAGAGGTTAGGAGTTAGAGGTGTTATAAGAGGAAGTGTTTTTGGAAGAGATGAGTTTTCAGGAGCTTCTTGAAGTTAGAGATGGATGCCCCTGCTCTGATGGCGTGTGGTAGCTCGTTCCACCTTTGTGGTGTCACAAATGAGAAGAGGGACTGGGATTGCTTTTTGAATAGGGACGGCAGAGCCAGGCGGCGTT
>NC_060159.1:4745127-4754091 GCF_021292245.1 Micropterus dolomieu
ATTGGCAAATTCGCCACTGGCGCCCTGTGCTCTTCACAGATGAAAGCAGGTTCACACTGAGCACATGTGACAGACGTGACAGAGTCTGGAGACGCCGTGGAGAACGTTCTGCTGCCTGCAACATCCTCCAGCATGACCGGTTTGGCGGTGGGTCAGTAATGGTGTGGGGTGGCATTTCTTTGGGGGGCCGCACAGCCCTCCATGTGCTCGCCAGAGGTAGCCTGACTGCCATTAGGTACCGAGATGAGATCCTCAGACCCCTCGTGAGACCATATGCTGGTGCGGTTGGCCCTGGGTTCCTCCTAATGCAAGACAATGCTAGACCTCATGTGGCTGGAGTGTGTCAGCAGTTCCTGCAAGAGGAAGGCATTGATGCTATGGAGTCCAGGTCTGGGAGGAGATCCCTCAAGAGACCATCCGCCACCTCATCAGGAGCATGCCCAGGCGTTGTAGGGAGGTCATACAGGAACATGGAGGCCACACACACTACTGAGCCTCATTTTGAGGACATTACATCAAAGTTGGATCGGCCTGTAGTGTGGTTTTCCACTTTGATTTTGAGTGTGACTCCAAATCCAGACCTCCATGGGTTGATAAATTTGATTTCCATTGATAATGTGTGATTTTGTTGTCAGCACATTCATCTATGTAAAGAAAGGAGTATTTAATGAGCTAGTGTTCACCTTTTTTTTGAGCAGTGTATATAAAAATATTAAAAGGTAAATAAAACAAATATAAGAACTGAGTAGTTATACAGACTATGTGCAAAAACATTTGCAAAAAATGCAAATTAGAATCAGGTTTACATTACATCCAAAAACAAGGAACAAAGTACTACCCAAAGGGAAGCTCCAAAAACACAGCACACAGATGAACACTCAACTAAGATGAGGATGTCACAAACACTGAACAACTGAGGACAATATATACACAGGCAAACAAGCGGGGAGGGAAGCACAGCTGAAACACATCAGGTAATCAACAACAGGAACAAAGCCAGACAAGGACACAGGAGAACAGCACACTACAAAATAAAACAGGAAGTAAAGTAACTAGAAACACACAAGGACAGAGTTAAGTAAAACAGAAAAATGGGAAAACAACAAAACCAGGGCAGGGAACAGTTACAGGACTAAACGGGGAACAGGAATACACTAACATGGAGACGTAAGGCTAAGGACTAAGACACAGACCTAAAGAAAAAAGTACACAGACAGGAAAAACACTGCACATGAACTAAGGCATAAGACTAAGAACTAAGGCAAAGGACTAAAACACAGGACTAAGATAAAAGACAAGACAAATACTAAGAGAACTTAAACATGCGAAAGAGCAAAATATTAAATAAAGCTACAAAACCCTAAACATGACAAGATCAAAATAAACCGTACAGAACACAAAACCAAACCTATGAAAACAGACTAAACAGGAAAAACATGAACACAAAACCCCATTCCTAACAATAGCCCTCTCAGCAAAGCGAATGATACGCTGCAGTCTGCCCTTGGCAGTGGCAGCAACGTACCAGATGGTGATGGTGACTCAATGATGCACTCTGCAACAGGAACTTCTTCAGGAAGTACATCCTCTGCTGAGCTGTCTTGGTGAGCAGATTCCACTTAAGGTCTTGGGAGATGATGGTGGCCAGGAAGCCACTTGAACCAACAAAGACCAACTGGCTGGGGGTGCTTTGGTTGATCCTCAAAGTGATTAGAAATTATTGTCTGGGAACCATAAATGTCCTTACCAAATGTTATGTAAATCCAACTAGTAAATCCTGAGATTTCACTGAATAACTGAAAAATGTGACCTGCCAAAGACATTAGTTAATCTTCTGGCAAACAGGATTCTCTGTCATCATGACAATCCATCTAATATGTCAGAATATATTATTTATGGAAGAAAGTGGTGAACTGACGTTGCCATCCCACTGCTAACATGGCTAAAAATACCCTCGTCTACCATGGACACATTGAAGAGGATCTAATACTTGAACCTAGTATTCAACATACAGCGTCTTTCAGTGCAGATGCAGAAGGTCTCCCTATTGGCAAGAACATAAAATAGACAAAATAGCAGATTTTCAAGATAAATATTTTTTTCTTTCCAATGTGCAGCCACCTCGGTTTGAATGAATAAGCTTCAATGTCAGCATCATATGTTGTCGACTGTGCAGCTATTTGAAAATAGCTGAACTGCCACCCACGGCAAAAGCAGCAATTTTTGGATATTTTCCCAGCTATGGTGTCATAATCAATTACCAGAGATGTGAATGCTTGTCACGCACAGTGAAATTGCTGCTGACACATTGACAGCTTATCTACCAGCACCAACAACAATTTTATCACATCCCTGCCCCTCCCAATCACTCCTTTTAGGAATGGCCCCGTTCCTGTAATTACAAGGAGATTAGAAAGTACACTGTCATTTGAACTCAATGTAATCAAACTGGCCATTGCTTATCTGTTTGACCCCCCCCCCCCCAAATCCAGCTGCATCTTACCTTAATAAAATTTAGGAATCTTGTCTTAAATGGCAGCAAAGGTGGAAATGGCTGTTCCATTTTATACCTAAACATTACACATAATACAATTTACACACAAAAATTATATATACAGTATATATCATATATTTAGGAGTGTCAAGGCAGTGAATCTGACAGTATCATCAATCAATGCACATAGTTCAACCATAAAACAAGGTGCGTGGAAGCTATTTTAAACCATGTTGTGAAGAACTGTACTGTCTGTACACTGTGTCTTAAATATGAATGAATTTAATTTAATATATTTTGATAGTACTGCTGTCAACAAAACTGGATAATAAATATATATAATAAATAAAGAAATTATATTGGTGCAGTCATTCACATGAAATATTAAGGTACACATCATTGAGTCTTGCTATCAACATGAGCCCATCAAAATATGATGAACAGCTTCTGACTAGTATGAGTTTAGGTTCATCCTGCCCAATGTGGCCTGTCTGCTTCACATTAAGCTAAAGCACCTAATGTCTATGAAGATTCTCAGTCATCCAGGTCATAGTTATCCATCTAATTAGTGAGCTTTGAGTAGCTGGTAGGCAGATTTTCTTACCTTTGGACACAGCCAGGCTAGCTGTTTCCAACTGTTTTAGTTTTTCTGTTAAAGATAAACTAGCCAGCTTGCAGAAGCATCATATTTAGCGAACAGATATGAGCGCAATATCAATCTTCCCATCCAAAGAAAGCAAATACATGTATTTCCCAAAATGTTCAGGTCCTTCAAAACAATGTATATAGTTAGTGTCTGAAGTATTAAAAGTAATTCTTTATAACATAGAAACCACTGCAAAGCCTTGTGTGCTATGCTGGCTCAAAGTTTAACCAAAGCAATAGCCCCTTCTGTAGTTGTCTCCCTTACCACATCACTTGTAAATGCTGATATCCATGTTTATTGAAAGGAATGTTATGGATTTCACTGTTGTGGAACATCTGCTGAAATTGTTTTTGTGAAGTGGAAATTTTCTTTGCTAACATTGGGCCTCATGCAAAAACCACTCCAAACAACAGATGATGTTATTAAGTGGCTTGTACGAAGGATTTAGGAGATGCATGCAGAGCAAACCGTTTCTAAAATCAATTTAGTATTGGCTGAGAACTAGCTACATAATAATTTCACTTTAAATAAATGATCACAGCAAAAACCTCAGTGAAAAACACAAGACTGTTTAGCTTTTGATCAATGTACATGTACATTGATCAAAAGCTAAACAGTTTTGTGCTTAGCCAAGTTGTCACATTGCACACATTGTCACATTAAGCTATGTGAGGCTATATAATGCCCGGTATGTTACCAGTCCGTAGAGGAAGAATATACTATATACGTGCTTTGACAAAGCTGTGGCTATTGTATGCAAAACGTCAATTTTGCATGTGTATGATATGCTGCAGTTTGCTATTGCGTTGCAACCCTACCTGCTAGCAGCTGACTTAGGTTTAGGCACTAACTTCTGTGGTGGTTAAGGCTAGGGTCAGGACTGTCAACGCCTTAAAGACAAACTTGCTAGCTAGCTGGCTAGTTAGCGACTGGAAGCACTACTAGCGTTTCAGGTCACCCCAGGGCATCATATACAGACGCACCTGGATGCTTCCCATACACACACCCCTGGGGGCGTCTCCTATACACACAGAAATCAACATTTTTTTTATTCATTTTGAGAATCGGGGACTGTAAGCTGTGGATCTGGGAGGAGAAGCAGTTTTTCAGTCCACTGCTGGGGGCGGCATTAGCTGAGTCTGTTAGGACTTGACTGAAATCTGTAAATCTGAAAGGTTTGTTTGTTCTGTAATGCCATCTTTTTATTCACCAATTTTGTAATAAAATCTTTTTGTTAATTTTCAATTGGACCAATCCTCTCCTTTCTCAAAATCTGAAAATGCAACAGTAGCTGTAAAAATCCTCCTGGTTATTATTGATTTCCTCTTTCTCTATTCTTTCTCTATCTCTTTTAATTATTTTCTCTCCTCTATGTTTTACTCTTTGGCTTTCTCCAGGCAGCTGGAAAGCCCATATCACACGTGCTCAAAGACAACCTTTTATCCAAGCCATATGTTCTTATTCAGGGACATCCTTGGCAGGTTTGGTTGGCCTCATGGAGCATGTGAAGCTGCTTAGGTCCACACGGGAAATAAGTGCATTTTTTTATCAAATATTTTTTCTACTTTCTTATTGTCTGTACGACAGTTAAATTAAACATAAATAATATCTCTATGATCTCTGGTGCTAGGCTAAATAGCTGCATAAAAGCATTAACAATATCAGCATTTTATAATCTTACAAATATAGCCAGAGGGGCTTCATGGCAAAAGCCTGGAGAAGCTGGAGAAACTCATTCACGTTTATAGTAAAGTTGACTACTGCAATTGTCTTTTGACAGAGCTCCACAAAAATACTGTTAAAAAGCTTGAGCTTATTCAAAATGCAGCTGCTAGAGTTCTTTCAGGGAATAAAATGTTAGACCATGTCACCCTGAGTCTGAACTCATTACACTGTCTTCCTGTCAGTGACACATTTCTTTTTTCCAGAATAATTTACCCTCCCTGAAAACGCAACTTAAGTTTCAAAAGAAATGGAGCAGACACAAATGACTACTAAACACTAGTGATAGATTGGGCCCAACACATTCTGATTAATAGCGGTTGAGTGAAACAAGGTGAGACACTGCGCACATTTATGCACGAGGCACAGCAGCATAAGTTGTTTATTTAAATCTCACGACAACAGGATTGGTCAGGATCTAATGTTAATATTCTGCGTTCTTCTACATATCCAAAAGGTCACACACACAGTCCAGGTTCATACAGTGAAATTGTTTGGAGTAAAGTAGACTGTAGTAAGTGAATGGTCCAGCATGCATCTTTGATACTTTAGATAGAAAGTTAAAATGGGAAGAGTCTAAGATATGATTTTTCCCATTTAGTATGGATTTGCAGAAGTATGTCCCAACTAATGTTAGGAATCATATCTTATCTCAAGGTTAGGAAATCCTAAATACTCAAGCCAAAATTACTGACGCTACTTTTCTCATCTCACTGATGCTAACTCAGGAGATAACAGAAACAGAGTGAATGTTAAGATGGCAGACACAGTCTATCTGGCATCCAACGGAGCATTGATGCTATTAAAAAATAAAATAAGTACACTGTCACAAGTCCTGTGAAGAGAAAGACAGCTCTTGTGTTTAAAGCAGAAGAAAACTGGTGGTAACTCCTCCTGTTTTTCTTCACTGTACCTGACAGAAACCCCATGTTGTCGGTCTCCTCGGGAAAGTGAATTATGAAGGGAATATGAAGGCTGAGGGCTAACATTATAATGTTCTTCATAGTTTTCTTGTCTACCGTTCTCCTCATATCGTAGACTTACATTAGGATACTTTTATTAGATATAGCCTTTGCATTATGCTACATAATGATTCACTATCTAGCTTCTGGAAATGAAGTTGGCCGAGGGGTGGATAGTGTTGAGTTATTTGACATAGAAACTATGCAGCTGTCTGACAAAGGGGTGGTTTTGGAGGAGCTAAGTAGTCCTCAATCACCAACTGTGGTCACGTTTATACCACCCCCTGGTATGTTAAAGCGATAATAACTACCAGGCCTACTAATTGGCTAAGTGATGTTGATTTAATTCAACCAAATTGTTCTACATCCTCTATGTGATATATAGTCTTGTTATTAGCCTAATTATAGCTGTCAAATGGACTGGATTTCATTTTGCAGCAAAAAAAGGAAGCCATCCAGCCTGTCATCAGACACCCTGGCCCTGTGCAAAGAGAGACTAGCTATTGAAAGAGAGTGACTGATGCTAGAAAGGGAGAATTTTGAAGTTGAAAAGTGCTGAGCAAAACTGCTGGGCAAAAAGTCTCATAATGAAATATAAGTATGCCATTTTTATCTGTATTTATTTAAATCAGTATTTATTCTAGTTTTATTTTTGTAACAGGTCCATGTTGTGAATTTACAATGAAAGATTTTATTTGCTATCCTTCCATATATTATTTATCTTATGGTCCTAACTCCCTGCGGCTGTATATCTTCACCTTTATCGCTGAGTACATCTCAGGGTCTTGGAGGTTTGCCAGTCTATATAGATTGTGTAGCACTGCTGTGGCGTAGATGAATAAGACCACTTTCTCTGGTGAATACTGTAGGTAGGCTCCAATTGTGTCATGGCATCTCTCTCTGATATTTGAAATATATTTACAATATTAGGTCCATGCACTGTTTTAGCCTCCTGCCAGTTCATTAACCTTTGAAATGTTCATTTCACAATATCTGCTCTTCCAGACCCCAATCAGACACTACTGCCCTTGCATTTTCTGTGAGCCTGGTTGTACATACTGGATAACAAATAAATTGAAAGCAGACTGCCAACAATACTATAGTAATCCTACTTTTTATATCATACAAAGATGTTTATAAATTACAGGATATCTGCTGCTGTGCGTTCTATTCCCACTACCATCATTAGCAATGGCTAAAGGGACACCCAGAGTCACCAAGCAGCCAGACACTCTGGCCTCGTTCCTCCAGATAATCATTGATGTCACTGTAGACATATGCTTAAGTGTTAAAATAAAGACAAGGCTAGAATGATTGCCGAAATAAACAATTCTTTGCCAATTCACATGTTTTATGCTTATATAGGCCAAAATTAAATGCTGTGAATGGGTGTGTATTTGTGCATGGCATTGCTGAAAAACATCCATATTTAGAAAACTAATAATTGCACTGAAATGCAACTGCAGAGTTGCAGTTCAGTGGGCTGGGGATCTCATTGCTGATTTTTGCAGATGATGTGGTCCTTATGTCATCATTGGGCAGTGACCTTCAGCACTCATTGGATCAGTTAGCAGCCGAATGTGTAGCATCCATATGATGATAAGCACTTCTAAATCTGAGTCCATGGTTCTCAGCAGGAAACCGATGAAGTGCTCACTCTAGGTAAGGAATGGGTCCTTACAGCAAGTGAGGGAGTTCAAGTATGAATACGTTTTTTCACGAGGGAGGGGACAATGCAGCGGGAGATTGGCTGGCGAATCGGAGCAGCAGGGGCAGTATTGCATTCACTCTACAGCACTGTTGGGACTAAAACAGAGCTTAGCTGGAAGGCAAAGCTCTTGATCAACCGGGCAATTTTCGTTCCTACCCTCACTTATGGTCATGAAGGCTGGGTCATGACCGAAATAACTACATAGTAGGTACAAACAGCTGGGTTTTATTTTTCTCAGGAGGGTGGCTGGTTTCTCCCTTAGAGATAGGGCGAGAAACCAAGTCATCTGTGAGGAACTCAGAGTAGAGCTGCTGCTCCTTTGTGTTGAAAGGAGCCAGTTGAGGTTGTCCGGGCATCTGGTACAGATACCCCTGAGCGCCTCCCTAGGTCCCTTGTTCCAGGCACTTCCATCTGGGAGGAGGCCTCGGGGAAGACCCAGGGCTAGGTGGAGAAATTATATCTCCACACTGGCAATGGATGGATGGATGGATGGATAACTGTTGGTTTATAAAGCACTGAATGGTTAAGGGCCAATATATATTTCTGCTATGTTATAAAACATCCAGACCTCTCAGGCTGTCTGGGACAGGTCTGGTTTCCAGCACCGAAGTCAAAACTAAACACGGAGCAGTTTTCAACTTTTATGCACCATGTATCTGGAATTTTCTGCAACTGTCACTTCTTTTTCAGCTAGGCTGAAGACCTTTCTTTTTATTCTTGTGCCTTTCATTAAATCAAATATAAGGCTTTTGATTAATATCTTATCACTAAACTGCACTGTAAATTTTACTGTCCTGTTTTACCTTCTTTTTGTTTTCTATTGAACTCTTTTTATTGTATTTAAATGCCTTTTTCAATTGTTTTAATTTGATTTCATGTTTTAAGTGAAGCTCTTTGAACTGCCTTGTTGTTGGAATGTGCTATTCAAATAAACTTGATTTGCCTTGTTTTGCCTCTTGTTGATGCTAGAATGCATCAGGGGCAGCTGTGGCTCAGGAGGTAGAACGGGTGATCCACTAATCAGAAGATCGGTAGTTCCCCAGCTCCTCCAGTTTGCATGTTGAAGTGTCCTTGAACAAGGTAGTGATATGTATAAGTATGTGAACGTTATACACTCACTGCAGCTGTCTTAAAACAACTGAAAATGCGATTGTGTGACAATGATGCAAGCTAAATCAAATCATGTAAATGCTCCGTACTTGTATAGCGCCTTTCTAGTCTTTTCGACCACTCAAAGCGCTTTTACACTACATCTGCATTCACCAGTCACACACATTCATACACTGAGCCTAAGTGCTCAAACGGAAACTAACATTCACACTCACTCATACACTGGCGGAATAGCCGCCAGGGGCAATTCGGGGTTCAGTATCTTGCCCAAGGACACTTCGACACGCAACCAGGGGGAGCCAGGGATTGAACCGCCTAC
>NC_060159.1:4754191-4761746 GCF_021292245.1 Micropterus dolomieu
CAAAATTAAATGCTGTGAATGGGTGTGTATTTGTGCATGGCATTGCTGAAAAACATCCATATTTAGAAAACTAATAATTGCACTGAAATGCAACTGCAGAGTTGCAGTTCAGTGGGCTGGGGATCTCATTGCTGATTTTTGCAGATGATGTGGTCCTTATGTCATCATTGGGCAGTGACCTTCAGCACTCATTGGATCAGTTAGCAGCCGAATGTGTAGCATCCATATGATGATAAGCACTTCTAAATCTGAGTCCATGGTTCTCAGCAGGAAACCGATGAAGTGCTCACTCTAGGTAAGGAATGGGTCCTTACAGCAAGTGAGGGAGTTCAAGTATGAATACGTTTTTTCACGAGGGAGGGGACAATGCAGCGGGAGATTGGCTGGCGAATCGGAGCAGCAGGGGCAGTATTGCATTCACTCTACAGCACTGTTGGGACTAAAACAGAGCTTAGCTGGAAGGCAAAGCTCTTGATCAACCGGGCAATTTTCGTTCCTACCCTCACTTATGGTCATGAAGGCTGGGTCATGACCGAAATAACTACATAGTAGGTACAAACAGCTGGGTTTTATTTTTCTCAGGAGGGTGGCTGGTTTCTCCCTTAGAGATAGGGCGAGAAACCAAGTCATCTGTGAGGAACTCAGAGTAGAGCTGCTGCTCCTTTGTGTTGAAAGGAGCCAGTTGAGGTTGTCCGGGCATCTGACAGACATATCATGTAAAAATCATGTAAATGCTCCGTACTTGTATAGCGCCTTTCTAGTCTTTTCGACCACTCAAAGCGCTTTTACACTACATCTGCATTCACCAGTCACACACATTCATACACTGAGCCTAAGTGCTCAAACGGAAACTAACATTCACACTCACTCATACACTGGCGGAATAGCCGCCAGGGGCAATTCGGGGTTCAGTATCTTGCCCAAGGACACTTCGACACGCAACCAGGGGGAGCCAGGGATTGAACCGCCTACCTTCCAATTAACGGCCAACCCGCTCTACCTCCTGAGCCACACAGCCCATTTACCCAGATAAAGCCCTGTTTAAACTTTTAATCATTCTTCTAGGTCAAAGTATGGTGATGCAGTGTGGTCTCAGAGTTGGGTGGGTCTGTGCTCTCTTCACAAATTTGTATACTTTCTATCGAGTAATTTTGAAATTTTTGTGGTAACGGTTAGATCAATCTCTCAGAAAAGTCATACCACTCTATTCTTGATCATCTGAACACCATTTGACTCTCCTATCTAGAATGTCTGTGTCTGTAGCATTTGAAGAAAGACTTGTGGAGATAAATAATGATTGATTTAGCATATTTTGTAAAATATGGTCTGAATTGACCCTAGGTTGCAGTGAGGCAATAATAACTATAATAGGCATTTGTATGTCTGAGAGCTGCAGGCTGTCAGCTGCTGCAGCAATTTGTCAAGTTCATTAGAGTATAAAAGTTTACCAAATGCTAAAGACCTATTCAGCATCCCTATCTGTACAACTTTGCTGAATTTGCCTACCATGCCCTTAGGATTCCAAGTCTTACCCTTCTGATCTGGTGGCAACATCTTAAACCACACAGATGACTGCCACAGCTAGTGATCTGATCTGTTTTAGTGACGTGAAATGTCACCTATGCACTGATAGATGACACTCGATGACCACAAATGGATGGCACACCACTGTTACTTTTCTGTGACTCTAGTGTGTTGGAGTTACACAAAAAAACACAACCAATTAAAGAAACGTCATATGACTAATCTTAAAGGGTAATTTGGCTATCTTTCAACCTGGACCCTATTTTCCAAGTTTTTGTGTCTAATGGGGACAACATTTTTGAAAGTTGTCCCCTGTTGAGTTCTTGTCATTTTAAATAGAACTATTTAAATTCCTTTGATTACTAATATTAAGTATCTAACTCTATGATTTCTGTCATATTTTGAAAAAACAATTTAACATATGTGAAAAATAGCCAGAGGAAATTGCAATTAAAAAAAGAAATTCAGTGTCCTCATTTTGAAATTATTTGAAGAAAGTAATTTCTGCTATACCTAGAATTTCCAAAACATTTTCCCCCTTCATATTCATGCATTCCCAGGCACTATATGCCCTACTTAACATCGCTGGTGAAGAGCCTCGTTAGTGAAATTAAACATGATTAGCTCCCCATCCAGTCATTTCATGAAAGCAGCCTTCCCTCAATTTGGTCAAATTCCGTTTCCACTTCACAGAAAAGTTTCAGACAATTAAACATCTGTGCTCTGTGCAGCTTTGCAATCAAGGCTGCCTCTTCTGTGCCAACGGAACAGGAAGAGGGCAGAAAATAGAAACAATAACCCAAACAGAGAAACTGGGATGGAGCAGGAAAACAGATAGACACACAGTGAGGGAGACATCAGTCACATATCTAGCATTTGAAAAGATCTGATGAAGTGATTGCTTGCCATACAAGTAGAACTTATCTGGGAATGTTATTGATTTCACAGCTGGTGTCAGACCTCAGGAACATAGAATTGCTCGCTGATGCAACAAGACAGTCATTAAAAGTTTCTCCACAAGCCTCTTTCTGCTGAGTTGCATCACAATCATCAAAACACAATCTAAAATTTGATTTAAAAGCTTTTTTGCTTGACAAACAACCAAAGAGGAAACAAAGGTAACATTAAACCTAAAAACATTCATGTCGGCTCTGTAAATCACATTTGTTTCATGAATGCTTCACACGAAAACACAAGCTTAGAACAGCTGTCCTGGTTGGTGCAGCACGATAGCAGGAATACAGGGCATAGGATGCAAAGGCAGAAGCCCGGTGAACCAGTAAAGTGCAGAAGAGGAGGGGTAGAGGGTACTTCCCAAGTGTTATAATCGATATATTTTTGATTCTCAATTAAACTGGAAGTCGTTCTGGTCCGCCATCCTGAATGCTATCCCAAAGCTCCTATTTCTGTTTCGAGTAGTGGGGAGCAAGTAGGGATCTCTAAGGAGCCATGAGCAAGGATACATGAGAGCAGCGTTCACTGAAGTCTTTTACTGGCAGACACGCCCCCTTCTTGGATATCAGTTATTGATTGGATGCTGCAGCTGATCAGACTGATCTGATACATCCCAACATCACTTTTCATACACAGTTTCATAGCGGAGTGAAGAGATGTAACTGATTAAGCTCAAGCTTATCCCTCCCAAGTTTTATATTTCATTTGTTTTGTGATTCACCATCCAGTTAAAAAGCTGTGTCTATTGTAGGTCTCAACATCAAAAGGACCACAAACAACTTACTTTATTCTCTTTATGAGCTATTATTTCCCCAATTAACTTTTATTATCCATACAATTAAAGTCAGAGAAAGGAGAATATGTCTGTCATTAAGAAACACTTTATACACACTTGTAATTTCCATTCAGTCACATGTGAGGCTTGTAATTCCTGAGCATCGGGTTTGATTTGAGTTACATCATTTAAATTTCCCCTGAAACATTTAGCCTAATAAATAATTTCCTATGTTAAAATGACACCATGGTCATATTCTGGGTTATTAAATAATGAATTCACAATCAGAATATCAATAAATACTGATGCAAGTAATGAATAAATAATATAAACACATTCTGACATTAGAAATTATTCCTGTGCCTCTGAGCAGGACACAGTACACAGTATAAATTCAGAATGCAGGTTGTTATTAATGTGCAGGTTTGTTTTTTAAACAGGTAACAGCCACAGAGAGAACCATGCAGCTCTGGCAGTGATAATAGTGTGCTTTTATTGGTATTAGACTGTGCACATGTGTGCAGACACAAACTCCATTAAAAGTCTCTACAGCTGTTAAAGCAGACTGACAGCTGATCCAGCTGCCGCCATCATCAGAATGGATGTCGCTTTACGTGATGCTTCAGAAGAAGGTCTCGTTTGTCTAAAAGCATATTTAACATGTTTCTTCTCTCCTTGCATGGCTTCCATGGGCCTCTCCATGCAACACCAGTGGGAGGGACTAAGACACAAGGAAAAGATAAAGTGAGGCAAACCTGGATGCAATTAAGAAACTTGGAATGTGCCCAGACTGTGACAGTAATAATTTCACCCCTACAGACAGCCTACAGTTGGATGCTGGGGTATGGATGGGGCTTTTGGAATGTGACAGTATTTGAACAGCAGCAGCGGCAGCATTAGCAGCAAGTAACTTTCAGGTCTGCAGTCCACAGAGTGCATGGCAGCACAAGAGTGAGCATTTAATTAAAAGGGTGCATTGGATGTACCATACCTGTAAGTAGAGTATAGCAGTGGACTCTGCCTGAACTAGCTCGCTGTGCTTTCCTTTCTTAGTGAATTAGTCATAAAATGTTAAGGCAAGGTTATGAAAAGGTTTGGTTGTACAAAATGTTTCTTGAGAAGGTATTTTAAGGGCAAAGCAGGTCTAAATATATGCCTGTGGGACCCCAGACAGCACACATATAATCACCTTTTGTCCTCATGACCTCCAAAATTGAAACAGAAGTGTGTGGAAGCTCTTGTTCTGCACAGCTTTGAGGGCTCTCAGTTCACTCCAGATACGGAACTATTTCTTGCTGAACTCTATTACTGAGTTGTTCAGGTAATTACTTTAAGGTGATGCAGTGGTCCCATTTTTGATTATCTCTTTCTACAGTAAGTACAGTAGGTTTTGATAAACTGTGAGAAAAGGCAAAGCTATCCTTAAAGCTTAAACTTTCTTTCCTACCTGCAACTTTATCAGCCAGACTGAACAAATAAAAACTGATATAAATGAGTATGCAGATGTGACAGAGTGATAATTACGTTCATCAAACCACCTAACAAGGCACTTCAACTTGTTTTAGGAATTTTTATTACATTTTTCCCCCCAAACAATTAGAATGACTCATAATATTTGCTATAGTCAGACTCAACTGGCCATAAAAACTGTACTGCCAGCAGAAATGTTATGTATGTGCTGAGGCAGAAATAACTTGATCAGGAAGTTTATACCTCTCCTGATTGTGAGGGCAATATGTCCACCTGTCCTCCACATCTACTTTGATGCTTTGATGCTCAGACGTACGTGTCTGGATTTTCAACAAACACCACAGCCCTGTTTTCTTTTAAAGCCAAGAACACACTAAGACAGATACTGGTCCACCTGAAAGACTGCACACCCAAACACAAGAAAAGCAATCTAGTGTATGCTGTCCAAATCAGTGAGGAATGCGCAGACCTGTATATTGGAGAAACGAAACAACCAGTACACGAACGCATGGCCCAACACAGAAGGGCCAACTCCCAGGTCAACACTCATTATTATCTACATTTGAATGACAAGAGACGACAACAATGTACATATTTCGGACAGGGAGGACAGATGGTTTGAAAGAGGAGTCAAAGAAGCCATTTACACCCTGGTGGAGAAACCATCTCTCAACAGGGGAGGAGGTTGTAGAACAGTCCGACCAGTGTGATTAACTATCCAATTAATTTGTTTCGAATATTTCCAGGCTTCAACAAGTGTTGCGGTGGCAGCTGAAGCAGCAAGAGGAAGGGATAGCTGTAGCTAATGAAGAGAGAGATGTAGGAGAGGAGGCCAGCAGCCACCGCAGCTAGCAGCTAACAGCTAACACGCTGCGGTGGGACAGCCAGCTAGGGCAGAAGCAACAGGTGAGACTGAAGCAGGGCAGGTTAGAAAAACCTCACTCTCAGGAAAAGGGGTCTCATTTCTGTTCTTCACTGTATTTGTTTGACACAATGTGAAGCAATTTATCTGTGGCCTATATACTGCATTGTTCAGTGATTTATTTGTCACAGCATACTTGGCGCTTAAAGTATGTGTCGTGGAGCACCTTATATATGGAATTATTTAACATTAATTTATTATTTCATAGAAAGTGTGGGTGCCTCCCGTCAGCTACCACCACAAGTATAATGACCCCACAGAGATTAAATAGCTGGGATTCCCTGCTAGTCAGTCAGAACTGAAGAATCTTCTTGGATAAGAGGTGAAACGTCTTTAAGTATCTTCAAACAAGTCCAGTTGCGCTGATTTGAGCCTTCCTTGAATAAGTATGGCCTGGATGACTGAGAATCTTCACACACAACAGAATTCTATGAGCTCAGAGGCTCATAGAAAGCTGTTTCTGATGAACCTGGAGGTGAGGGGGGTGGAGGTGGGTTGCATCAATCACACACTGAAATGACAACTGGCAGCAGCAGAGAAATAAATAATGATTTTAAAATTTGACATCACCAGACTATTGGTTTACAAATGTGAACCTCTCAGTAGTCATGGCTGGACCGGGACCGTACACAGCCTCTGAGACTGACAGAGGCCAGTTTGATGACAGGGAATACAGTACAGAGGTTATTTACTGCGGCTCTGGCCCAGACTCTGACTGTGACGGAGAGGCGTCAAGTGGAAGACAAGCGAGAGAGAACTTGGCCCTCAGAGAGGCAGCGACTGCCAGAATATTTATACATCTTCACTCAGTGAATTAAGGGTGTATTTCAACCAAACCGCAGTTGGTGATTGTAGGAGCAATGGAAAGACTAACCACAATGAAAGTTTTATTTATTTATTTTTATTTGTTTCTGTCGAGCTTGAATGAAATGTGTTTTACAGTAAATGAACAAGGCAATTTGTTTGGTAAAAGAGAAAAGCTTGAATTCAGAAGGCTTTATGTTTCGGTTTAATAATAAAAATAGTTGCACAAATATTTCCTGTCTTGACACTTAATTTATTTTGTTTATTTATTAGACTAAAAAAGCTAAGAGAGCTTGTGTAATGTAGTGAACTGCTTGCACACATCTCCCAACTGAACCTATGGGGAGGGGGGTGATTTTACAACACAGAATGGACTGGGGCTAGCTCGTTAGCGTGCAAACTTCAGTAGATATCTCTGCAACACAATACTTTACTTACATTACATCACATTTAGCTGATGCTTCTATCCGTAGCCAATTACAATTGGTTAGGTTACCTAAAATCAAGTTTTTTTATATATATACTTATATATTTTTTAATAATTGTCCACAGTAGCAGCGGATATCCGAGATATTTACGTTACCATGGTAACACACAGCGGAACTGGCGTGTGATTTGATGATGTTACAGGGTGTTCCGAATGAAAGAATTTTGTCGAGGGAAGTTTCCTTAACTGATATTCCCTGAGCAGGGAGCAGGGAGTAGGGAGTGCTGTTTATGTACACTGTTGATCTTTCACATTCTGTTGTTCATGTTAGTTAACCTTTTCGTTATATTCACAGCTACAGTAAGTCAACATTAATTTACTGGATATTAACTGCTCTAAAAATTTTATATAAGTCATAGTGTGTGGTAGTAAGTAGTACGTATGTATGTATATATGTATGGAACACAGCTCGGACTGTATTTTGGAAAATGGACAGTTTGGTGGGAAACCAGTCAAATGCAAAATAGATGCACACTGACAACACTGACACACTGACAACACTGACATACTGACAACACTGACACACTGACAACACTGACACACTGACAACACTGACATACTGACAACACTGACACACTGACAACACTGACATACTGACAACACTGACACACTGACAACA
>NC_060159.1:4761766-4797335 GCF_021292245.1 Micropterus dolomieu
ACTGACAACACTGACACACTGACAACACTGACACACTGACAAACAACACTGACACACTGACAACACTGACATACTGACAACACTGACACACTGACAACACTGACATACTGACAACACTGACACACTGACAACACTGACATACTGACAACACTGACACACTGACAACACTGACAACACTGACATACTGACAACACTGACACACTGACAACACTGACATACTGACAACACTGACACACTGACAACACTGACAACACTGACACACTGACAACACTGACATACTGACAACACTGACACACTGACAACACTGACACACTGACAACACTGACATACTGACAACACTGACACACTGACAACACTGACAACACTGACAACACTGACACACTGACAACACTGACATACTGACAACACTGACATACTGACAACACTGACACACTGACAACACTGACATACTGACAACACTGACATACTGACAACACTGACACACTGACAACACTGACATACTGACAACACTGACACACTGACAACACTGACATACTGACAACACTGACACACTGACAACACTGACACACTGACAACACTGACAACACTGACATACTGACAACACTGACACACTGACAACACTGACACACTGACAACACTGCACCGCTTGCTGAGATATCTGGGTGTCTGCAAACAAGATCATCTTCCCAGTGTTCTGTAAAAGCCTCATAATACTTTTTTTTATTTTTGCGGGGTGTGTATTTTTTTATTGATCAAGTTGGTGTCTAGCCACCGGGACGTCACTCATTGGTTGGTGGACTAATTGAAGCATCGGGTTTGGCATATTGGTTGTTGCCATCTTGTTTTTTTGGAAGTAGAAGTGACCATGGCTGTGTCCGAAATCATTCACTACTCCCTACCCCCTATGTAGTAAGTTGTATGTAGAGGACTATATAGTGAGCTCACCTGCATAATGAAAACAACACTTTTGGACACTTACTCTATTGTTCTTTTGGCTCCGTTAATTACGTCATTGCTGTCGCACAATTCAATCGCGCCAACATCAGCGTCAGCTGGTGCAGAGCTGCCTCTGGGCTAAATATATATATTTAACAAATACGTGATATTATACTGTGCGCATTCTCCAAAATAAAATAAAAAAGTCCTTTCTGGCCATTTGTGCTGTAATGCACTACTCTACTCATGTTATTATAACTTATAAACAATAAATAAATGAATACACTTTATTTTATATTTCATTTTCGCACAACACCTTTGTCTCTTGCCTGTCGACATAAGGAAAAAAACAGCTTTACTTTATCAAATACCTTGCTCATAATACACTTTATAAAACAGCTTTTAGAACTGGAACTGTGGAAATGCCACCGAATAATTACCTTTGTTTGTTTGTTTGTTCTCACTGTGATTTAGATTTTGCAGATTAGCAGCTAGGTCTTTATATTTATATTAACAACAGAGAACTTACTGTATATAGGGGAGACACAATTTATGTATTCTGTGAACAGTAAACCCTCATAGTCAGACCGTGCCCCCTCCTTGGGAAACTTACACATGTAGCTTTGTTTTCACATCACATACAGCTAACGATTCCAAATGAGTGATTGTACTCTACTGTCACTATGCTTTTAGACACATATTTCATTTCACTGTGTTATCAGTTTGTAACAGCGTTTTACAGCGTGAACAACCATTTCATTAATGTGCACTGAACCGTTCCTGTCTTGGCCTTGTACTTAAATGGCCAAAGTGACCGGTTAAAAGTAGGGTACAACAATGGTCATTAACCCAAGGGATTTATACCATCATGCATTGCGCTGATCAAAAAAATGGCGGATGGACGACGAGAGAGAGGAGCTCGAAATTCTGTCATACAAATGTAAGTTATTTCTCATTTAACTTCGCTGATAGGTAGTTTTACAACTTTGTCAGCCATGTATAAATTCTATGCGTATGTATGCATTGCACCTGACCCGGGTAGGGTTGCCACCTTCAATACAGGGACGCCTGCCGGAGCGGGGGCCCGGCAGCCACAGGCCCGATGGTGTGCCAGTGGTGGTATCTTATAACTTAAAACATGTTTGCAGGAAAGTTTTAAGATTGATACCAATGGACGTTATAATAGGCTATTGAAATCAATGTGAACAGATGAACTCTGTCTCTCTATCACAACTCAACAGACTAGTGGCCATATTGTCATAGCTAAATACACTGCTATGACAATAATAAACATAGGCCAACAATGTGTGACTGTGAGACCACAACAAATAAGATGTGAACTGTATTTTATTAACTTATTAAATCAACATGTATAGAACTTATTAACTATAAATAGGCTAAAAAAAATGCTTTGATATGATTCAACTGAAAAGATTTTCCGTGAACATCATGCACATCAGTGGACCAGAAGTAATAAGCCTTGCGTGCAGTATTGGAGCATGTTAGATCTACTCCTTTATAAATGTTTTCTTGTCAGAAGTACACTACTCATGCAGCACTGAGTAGCTTTTTGTCTTTCAAACAGCTACAGTAAAACTAGTGTTGGACAGATTTGTGCAGCGGTGTTCATGAGGGAGAGGGAGAAAAACAAATCATACCATAATGTAGGCATGTGATTTATTTACATTGTAACAATATTTCTTAACAAATAGGCAGCATATGAAATCCAGAGTAATCGATCAGAAAATTTGTACGTTTTATTAAATCATTACACTGCCTCGGCATGCTGTCACACGTCTGTCAGGCCACCGTGCACCACACAGAACACTGGCCGACAAATTGTGATGTTCGGCTTGACACTCATAAGGTAGCTATTTGATTTCTTCCACTCTCATCGTCTTTTGCATCCGCTTTCAGCTCGACTCCCTGCCAAGTGACCCGCCCTTATCTGACTCTGTTTTGTCCTGAACCTGACGGTATTAATCAAACCAACAATGGCAGTGAGTATTACCCAGTCAGGGGTAGAAATGGGCAAGTCTTTACTGAGGTGGGAAGATTTGCATGGGATGCTGCATTAAAGATACTTGGAAATACGGGACAAACCGACAAACCCATGTTGTTTCAAAACGGGAAGCGCCATTTAGTTCTCAAATACGGGGCGATTCTGTATTTTAAGGGACGGGTGGCAACCCTAGGTTGCTGCTTGTGTGTGACAAGTTGTGTTATTGGGATCTGCACTGTTGATGAGTTTAATGATTTAATCCAGAGCAGACACCAGCTCAGCCTTCCAGTACACACACACACACACACACACACACACAGTTGCATTGACATTATGATGAATTGGAGTAATGTGGAAATACAAACAGGCACAGATGCATTTGGACACCCACAGATATTCACTCTCACACACCCACATCAGGCACTACTGTATGCTGACACATTCATATGCAACTGTAGTGATCACAGTGATTGACTCCCACATTCTCAAACACACTGCAGCATTATTTGTGACCACTGCTATATACACAGGTTACTATATACAAAAACAAAACAATAAATACTATTAACAATCTGTACAAAAGCTAACTGTGAAAAGTGAATGGTAAAGTTGACAGTAAGTAAAGAATATTTAAAAAGAAAAAGAAAAAAAAACAGTAATAACGGATAATAATATGGATTTGGCAATGCAATATTCACAAGTGCATTGGAAAATTCCAACAGGGAAGGACATATTATGGACTTGTTATAAGCATCAAGTGGAGGAGCTAGCATGTCTATCTGGCTAACAGCGATGTAAAATATAGCTTCTTATCAAACACATAAACGCCTCACAGCAAGAAGGTTGTGGGTTCAAACCCCGGTTGCCCCGGCCTTTTTGTGTGGAGTTTGCATGTTCTCCCCGTGTCCGCGTGGGTTCTCTCCGGGTGCTCCGCCTTCCTCCCACCATCCAAAGACATGCAGGCTAGGTTAATTAGTGTCTCCGAAATTGTCCTTAGGTGCGAATGTGAGTGTGAGTGGTTGTTTGTCTATGTGAGCCCTGCGATGGACTGGCAACCTGTCCAGGGTGTCAACAGCCTTTCGCCCCATGTCAGCTGGGATTGGCTCCAGCCCCCGCGACCCTGTACGCAGGATAAGCAGTTGACGATGGATGGATGGATGGATGGATCAAACACATAAACCTTTATCATTGTTCTTGTGCACTCACTGTGGCCAAGTAGCAACCCTTCTTCTCTGCTACATGTATACTTTACATGCCCAACTCCTCTCTCCAGTTTTCTCTTCCAAAATTCTGAGCATTAGTGAAATTGGTGACATGCCTGCGCAGAGTCCAAAGGATAGTAAAAAACAGTACCCACCCTAGCCACAGCCTGTTTACCCTGCTTACACTGTTTATTCAAAACTTGCATTTGTACCATTGTCTCCTATCTCATAATTGTTCGAAAATCATTGCTTTTATATGGTGCACTTAATAACCTAGGGTTAAACAAAAGTGAGTGATGCAACACAGCCAATACGCTATGATAGCTTCCTCCATTTTAGACTGTTCTGACTCTCCCTTCCCCCAAATGTCAGGACTGTCAAGACAGTTTGTTATAGGTCAACAGCATGAGTAAATCTACTGATTGCAGTAATTCTATTGGAGATAAATGATTTCTAATGAAATTTCACTGTTTTAAATGCTAGTGAAAAATTTAGAAAAAATTTTGAAAAACCAGTGTGTTCAGATTGAACACAAAAGAGGCGGGATCAAGTTTGGTCTGCAACTAAGAGCATACAACCATTTTATATACTATATTTATTCCTTTGCAACATTTGGGAAATGGAACTGATTTTGCCAGCCTGATCCCCCATACAGGGGTCATTTTAGGTTAAGGGGCCTGGAGACAAAGGTCTGATACCTTTTGATCTTTTAAAGTAGTGGAATACAGGAGGTCAAACCTGAAAGTACAGAGAAATGAATCTACAAAGAAATAATTTGTATCTAGATTTCCTGTTCTTATTTAGTTGGCATTAATAGTAGGGATAATAAATCCTAATTTGGAGCTATCATGAATCTTGATGATTAGGAAGTGGACATCACAGCCCAGTGGGCAAAATGTTTTTGATTTTTGTAAATATGCAAACCTTGGACAGCTTTCGTGGAGCAGATCATTACACTGTGCACTTCCTTTTATGTATTTTCCAATCATCTCTTTTTCAGGTAACCCCTCTAGATGAGAGACGATCTATTCTTTAATAAGCGTCTTCCTCCTGACTTAGCCATGGATTTATGCAGCTGTGAGTCCAGCAAGGGTTAGCCACTCTGCAATTGGTCCTCACTCCTTCTCTTCCTCCACAGCCCCCCCCCAAGAAAATCAAATGACCTTCACCAAGACAGATTGTTTCAACACTGGCCACAACACAATGAGTCACCTTCACCAGAATGACGAAGGAGGGAAAAGGGGTGAAGGGTTATTTTATGAGATAGGGAGAAAGGAATGGAAAAAAAGGAAGGGGAAAGGAAAGTTTGAGGAAAAGGATGATAGGAATATGGGATGGAAGGAATAGGAATTGAAGAAAGTTCATCCGTCTTCCCCATTAAGGCTTCTGCATTATTCACCATCAAAGAGGAGAGAAAATTCATCCCCACTTAAATCCCCAGTCAATTAATTAACAACTTCCCATGTGGAAGATGGAGATGTAAGAAAGGTGAAGAGGAACGCCAGCAGAGGTGTAAGGGGAAGGTTGGCAAGGCTTTTGAGAGTAAGAAGGGAAGCAAGTGTGAAAAAAAAAGGAAGTGAGAAAAAAATGAGATGGAAGACTGGAAAAAGAAGAAAAGACATAAACTCTCATTGATGGCAAATATTAATGTTTGCACGTTCGCTTCTTTTTGAATAGGCTTCACCACTGTTGAGACATTTGGATATTCTGTTAAATGAATCGTTCAAAATTTTGAAAAATACGCTTATTCAGTTTCTTGCCTGGGGTTAGATGAGAAGATCGATATCACTGTCATGACTGTGCATTAAGTACTGAACTTGTCACAACTCTGACCCTGTGTTCAGGCAGAAACAGGTTGTGGACCCTAATGCACATGCAAACACATGAGACAAATCTCCAAAGAGACTATAATAAAAATAAACTGAGAACTGACTACCACAGACCAAATCCTACACGAGCATGCAATACCCGACAGACAATTTCAAAATAAAACAGGAAAACAGACAGACACAGATGGATCGTGACACAGCAGGCTTTTTTGCTTTTTTGAGTGCACAACTGCATTCACACTGACAAGTATGGCTGTGAGTAACCAGATGGTGTACTCATAATGGTCAAAAAGGTGAGTGCAGAACGCTGGACACTTCTCACCCTCAAGGTTTGCCATCTTGACCTTTATTTTGGCGGGTGACAACGGTGTTTGATTTGACTACCCTGTTGAAATTCACTCACTATGTAAGTAAGTAGATAGACACACATTGTACTACATTTTCGTGTAGTAACGGAAGTATCTGAATTGAGACACAGCTCATTTCTTTACCAATTTATCCAGTTAGCCTTGCTGCCACAGCCAAAAAGTCAACTTTGTTTGTATGGCAACCTGACAACTTGGATCCATGCATGCACACTGCTTTATGAAGACAGAAAACCAACCATGTACAAAATTAAATGACTGCAGACATTACAGAAATGAATTAGAGATTTGTATAGTAGCTCATAATTGTTTTGCAGCTGCTTTGAAATCATTTTTTACAAATGAAACATCCTATACCATGATTTATCCATTCATTTAATATTATTATACATTTGGATAACAATGGATCTCAATGGCCCAGAGCAAGAGAGAAATGCAGTTAAAGGTGGAACTAAAAAGAAGGGTGGACGAGGATGAGAAGAACAGGCAATCTGAGGATTTTCCATGAAAATCCAGAAGACAGATGGAAGACGGAGGAGGCTTGTACAGAAAAATCCCCTTTATTCTGGAGGGCTATATATTTCCCGAAATGCTATGTCAGCATGGTAGTACATCGGTTGCGACAAGTGCCAATGATTAATGAGATTGGGATTGACTGCTCCGATGTAATTTAACGAGTAGCTGTATTTTCTGACGAAGGCCGCTTTGTTGTGCACTCCAGAGACAGTTAGATTCTCCATGTGCATTTGCAGACATAGGCACGTTGAAGTTAAGGCTAACACAATCACCCCTACCATCAGTGTTATTTATGTACTTCATGGTGGAGAAATATTTCATGACAATCTCTGTTGGAGAACAAGGGTTGTTGATATAGACATTTATTGAAGTAAAAGTACAAATAAATTTATGTAAAAATACTCCATTACAAGCAAACGTCCTACATTCAAAGTCCAGAAGTATTATCAGCAAAATACAGCATAATAAAAGTATCAAAAGTGTTGTGGTGGCAGCCCGGCTGATGGTGAGTGTGCTGGTTTTTTCTCATTTTGTTTCTTCCACTGTTCTGTCACTCAAGCTCCTGAAAAAACCTGTAGAAATCTCTTTTTTCCAGTTTTCCCCTGTGTCTAACCCTTTCTGTCTGTTTCCCTTCCCAGGTTCACTCACCTTCGTCCACCTGTCCTCTCCCCTCGGGCTTCCTCCGCAGCGCTCCCCCGGCTCCTCGCCAGTCCACCTGCCACCACACCGCTCCCTTCCCCGGTCTCCTGTCCTCCACGGCTCCCTCGCCTCTCCTCCTCCGCCTCAGCAGCTCCTCGGTCCTCCATGCCCACGTTCCCCGGCGTCCACCTCACCACGTTCTTCTCTTACCCAGCCTCCCTGTTCCCCTAAATAAACATCTTTAACTGAGTGTTGCGTTTGGGTCCATTCTGTCCTGATTCCTAACAAAGTATCCTATGATATATACATATGACATATGACTGCTGCAACAATATAGTAGCAGCATTTTACTGTTGTAGCTGGTTGAGGTAGAGATATTTAAATCAATTTATGTACAGCTAGTTTAGGCCACTGATTTATTTAATCAATCAATTAATTAACCCTCTGCAAACGGATCTCCCGTGGACGGCCTCGAACTGGTCACGGGAGGACTATTGTTGGCATGATCATGTTTAAATCGATCTAAAATGAACATAACATCTAGAGCATTCATTAATTTTTGCAGTGGAAAGCTCATGTTTTTGTCTCTCACGCCATCACATTTTCCGCTCACGATGACATCATCACATTAAGTAGCTTGCGGTGGCACTAGAGGTTTTCCCCGAAATGGCCTCAGTAGCCCTTAGTTTAAATTATACTTTTTAAATCGATCTAAAATAAAAACCGTTGTACCTAGAGCCTTCATTTTTTGCAGCAGAAAGCTAAGTCTGTCATTTGAGTTATCACATTGTACACTTCGAGTGAATAAACACATGATGGCCAGATGAGTGGCGCCAAAGGAGCAGCTAAACAGGTCACAAAAGGAATGTCACAGTGAGTGAAACACTAAGACTCAGTAGTTTAGGATATTTTAGTATTTAGTTTAGTTCATAGTTAACATAGAAGGCCTATGTCTAACATATTTGACAGGAACTGCCATGATGACTACATCAAGTGAACATACAGCACTTTCACAAAATAAACACCTTTGCACTCTGCTCATAAAAATGCCCATATCTCAAAAACTAACAAGGTACACAGTAGTATAAAATGGAAATACTCAAGTAAAAGTACCCCAAAATTGTACTTAAGTACATTACTTGGATAAATGTACTTAGTTACTTTCCATGACAGGTTTGGTTTTCAGTGTGAAAGGACCAGTGTGAACCAATTTTGAGTATCTAGTGACAGAAATGCAATAAGATCCATAACTTTGTTTTCAGTGGTGTATAAAGACGTTACATCATGAACTGTTATCTTTTTATTACCTTAGAATGAGACATTTCTATCTACATAACCCAGGGTCCCTCTTTTATGGACGTTGCCATGTTGCACCGCCATGTTTCTACAGTAGCTCAAAACTGACAACAGCGCTACAGAGTGCGTTTCATCACTACATTCTTCTTCTTCTTGTAGAATTCTGGCAGTGCAGACAGACACTCATCACTACGTTGAATACATATAATGTAAAAAATAATATACAGCAGGGGTCTGCAAGTTTTGCATCAGAGAAATTTCTTTTATCCTTTAGATGGTGAGAATTTAAGGCATAAAAGTTGACTTACATTGTTATGGTGTTTGATTAGCTCAGTTGGTAAAATGCATGACTGAAGGTTGTGTATTTGGTTATATGGTTACTACCTCCTCCAATCACACGCACACATTTGCCCACTGAAATTTTATTGTGCACGTAGCCGACAACTGTAGCTCCACTGACGACACGCTCACGGTGACACTGTTGCACGTTGGGCCATCATTGGAGCAGCGAGCTGTGGTGTGTTCAAGGACACCGCTGATCGACAGACCGTGGGGTATTCAAGGACACCACAGAGCAGCAACTGTGGTGCGTTCAAAGACACAAGGGAGCAACTGGCCCTGGTGCGTTCAGGGACACTATTGCCGGTTCCAAAGTTTATGGTCCATAAACTTTGCATTTCCATAAACATTCCATTTATGGAGCTCCCCCCAGCTGCTGCAGTGAGCGGAGTATCTGGGGATTGTGCTCAACTGCAACACTCCAAGAGAGTATCTGTTGAGACAGGCGCGACGCTTGGTGGTCCACAGGCTGCGCCAGGGGACAGCTGCAAAGTGATGCTGCTGTTGGGCCTCAGGGCAGTAGTCCATCAGGTCGTCCCTCTGGGCTTGCTGCACAGGCGACAGCTACTATGTTTTGCCATCCTGCATCTGGACCTCAAGAGGAAGGTGATGCAAGGTGACCCCACCTTCTACTCTAGTGCAAGAGGACCTGCGGTTCTGGGGGTCTCTCACTGTCTGGCAGCCCGGGTGCTGCTCGGCAGGGTGTCTTCATCCATGTCAGTCTTCATAGATGAGTCTCTCACTGGATGGGGAGGGAACTGCCATGGGAGTGCATTGAGTGTTATGGCTCCCTGAGGAGAGCCGAGGGGGCCACCCTCCACACATCCACAATCCACTCCAGGTTGTGTTTCTAGTGTGGTGATGCGTTTCCTCCATCAACAGACAGGGCGGAGTCCAATGCAGTCTCCACCACGTCTTTCTGTAAAGCTAAGTGGTTGGGCTTTCAGCGCTGATGCATTGAAAGGGAGACGGATCTTCCTACCTGTTCGATGGAATCCGTTTTCTTTTTCCTGCAAGGTCTGATGGAGAAGGTGCTGTCGCGCTGCAGCTATCTCTCCTGTCACGGGGGGTTTGGTGACAGGACAGTCTTCACCCACCCCCTCATGATATGCTTTCTGCAGGGTGTGAGACGACAGCGACCGGTGTCGTGTCTCTCGTCGCTTCAGTAGGACTTGCTGCTTGTGTTAGTGGCTCCAATATCTGCACCTTATGAGCCACTGGAGCAGTCCTCATTGAAAATGCTATCTCTCAAACAGCCCTGCGCCTTGCTCTCACCTCTGCTAAGAAGGTGAGTGAGCTGTGTGCCTGTCGGTTCACCCCAGCTGCATGTTGGTTCTTGGTGTCCGCAGTGCAGGTGGATTGAGACAACACACCTCCTTTGTTCTTAAGAACATAAGGAGCATGTTCAGATCCAGGACAATAAATCTGAATCCGTAACCGATCTGTTTGTGTATGTAGCAGATTTCAGTAAAGATATTCAAAGCCACACTGAGTTTTTATTCAGATGTGCAACTATTACTTCTCTCCTAAGTTACAACATAAACTCAACACTAGAAGCTTAGTAACTGCTATTAGTTTGTAACTAAAACAGCAACCAAAATTGGTTGCACCATTATTAACGTTGGGTCTGGACTAAATGTAGTTTCAAAGTGAGTCTTTGAACATATGCAGATAGTCTTCAAATGCAAAATGAGCAAGCTTTTTAAATGTAAAATAGAGTCAATTTGAACCTAGACTCATTTTCAACTACAAATCACCACAATCATTATTACTGGGTTGGACTGTAACTTTACATTCACAGGTCTTTGGGTAAACTGTCTTATCTGTTTGATTCATAATTTCATCTTCAGTTATTGCCACCTGCATTTTGTTCCCATCAGGTTACAGCTAAATAAATCCAATGTAACATACAGAAGGATATCAGCACTTTATTAAGGAAATTCAGTCTTTTACAAAAAAAGTACCAGGTAGCAGGTACGTTTCCCCAATGGAAAACCAAAAAAAGAGAGTAGAGTCAAAGCGAGTCGCACTGGTACCATGCAGTGAAAAAGGAGCATATGTGTATGTACTGTATGTACGCTACCGTTTAAAATGTTGGTGTCACTTCGAAATGTCTTTGTTTTCAAAATAAAATAACAGGTTTTGACCATTAAAATAACATCAATTTGATCAGAAATACAGTGTGAACATTGTTTTTTTTTTTATTATTGGTTTTTTAACAGACAATCAAACAAACGTTAACTTAAGCAAAACATAACTCCAATTCACAAAGAAGAAAAAACAAAACAACAAAAACAAAAGAGACAATAAACAATAAATACCTCAAGTTCACAAAAAAAAAGAAGAAAACCACTCCCCACAACACAGCATTTGCCAGGTCAGGTTCCAGAGACCTAAGGTATGCCCCTAAACCCCAAGAAACCGATCCAATCTGGAGTGGAGGATACCTATGAGATACTCCAAGGGAATCAATTCAAATATAACTCTATGCCAGCCCTGAATAGAGGGGCTGGCATCAGAGATCCACTACAATAATATATTGTTTCTGGCAGTGAAGGTCAACATATTATACAATCTCTTGTTAGTTGCTGTAGTTATATGCCTATTTGGAAGACCCAACTCCAGGGACACTGGGTCCATTTCCAACTGGGAACCCAGAATCCTCCCAAATTCCCCAGTATCTCTGCAGTATGACACATGACCATAAGCAATTAGTCAATGTTCCCACCTCCTTTACATTTGAGACACATAATCGCAGACACACTTAAAGAAGTGTCTGCAATTAGGAGATATATGTATTCTACAGAGAATTTTTAACTGTATTGCCTTCATTCGGGTGCAAATTGATATCTTTTTAGCGAGATTCCAAATCTTTTCCCATGTCCCATCATCAATAGTAGTTGACAATTCGTTTCCTCATACCCCTTTAAGCCTCTGTGTGTTAGCAGGCAATAACCTCCACATAACATCATATAAAAGACTAAGAGACACTTTGCCTGATGACTGAAACAGCACTTTCTCAATTTTCGACACTTCAGGGTTCTCAATTAGAGAATTAGTTTAGGTAATTTATATTTCTAAGACAACTCCTCAAATGACATCAAACTATTATTTGCCAATATGTTTCCCAGTCATATCACTCTTTTCTTATGCCATAACCAACAACCTGTGTCAGACATCCCAAACATAAATTCTGTAGTAATTATAGTAAATCTTGCAATGGCTATTTTAATGATGACTCAATATTGAGCCAGATGGAGTTGATATCATGCTTTATCCAGTAAGATATATACTTCAAATGAGCACATAATTGATATATATGTTATGTTTGGCAACTCTAACCCTCCCATAGGTCCAGGCAATTGTACTACTGCCATTTTCAGTCAGGGCCTCTGCTTACTCCATATGAACGAGCTAAGCCAACTGTTCAAATCCTTCAATCTATTTGAAAACAAAACTAGTATCATTTGAATAGGATAGTGCAGCCTAGGTAATATGTTCATTTCAAGGCTATTCTCCCCATCCAAGAAACAGGAAATGAGTTCCAACGCTGTAAATCTTGGCTTATTTTGTCAAGTAATAGAGGAAAATTTACTTTATACATCTGGCTAAATTAGGAAGTAATAAAAACACCAAGATGGACAAAACCTGAAGAGGACCACTTAAAAGGAAAGCATGGAGTCATAATAGGTATTGTAGTAAGGCTGTCCAACAGCGTAGCTTCGAATTTGGATAGATTGATCTTATATCCGGAGAATATGCCAAACTGATTGATCATCAAGTGCAAATAAAAGAGGCGATAGAGGGCAGCCCTGCCTTGTGCCCTTATGGGTAGTGAAACATTTCGATCTTAACCCATTAGTCAAATCAGGATCAGAAAAAAGACCTTCATCCATTTCCGAAAATTATATCCTAGACCAAATTTATCTGCATGTATGTAATAAATATGCCCACTCAACTTGGTCAAAAGCTTTCTCTGCACTTAGGGAGAGCACCAATCTATCTACAGATTTCTGTAGATGAATTGTGGACATTGTTAATGTTGTAAATGACTGTTGTTGCCGCAAACTGCTTATTTGTAAGGAAAAATCTGATATTATCTATATGATGTATATCTATATGTATTACAGCATCACAATACGTCAGATGCTGTCTAGCTTTGTTGGCTAGCTTGCCATTGTATATACACAAGGTGAGGACATGAGAGAGGCCCACACAGTCAGTGGGGGTCCCGGGCCTTTTTGATGAGGGATGAGATGGGAAGAAACTGTTCATGTGGCGTGAGGTTTTGGTCCTGATAGACTGCAGCCTTGCACTCTACTGGGCCGGTCTGACTTGATCCTCTTCATGCTGGAGAAGCCACGCTCACAACAAGAGGAGCTCATGGGGAGGACAAGGCTGATCTCTGCTACCACCTGCATGTGCTGAAATTGGCTGTCCTTTCTAATGGCAACCTGAATCAGCTGCTGCCACAGCACCTGGGAATCGAGGTATTTATACATAAATGTTTAATGCTGTAAATAAAAAGAATAAAACTTTCAATAAATCTTTTTATGCGTGAAAAAATCCAAATTTGTAACCCTAACCCTGGGTCGTCAGTGCGCATGTGTAACACAAAAACACACGAGTCCACTATAGGCAGGACTTGACGATTCTGATTCGACTATGTAAATCCTTTGTTGGGGACAGCTCTAAATATCTGTTTATCATGCACAGTCATTCAATGTGACTCCTACACTCTGACACTATTATTTAAGATTTGGATTGATATGTATTTTAAAAAACAGTCATCTTTTGTTGCTAGCATTCAGTGTACCTGAATCATGTAGTCGTTAAGATCTTGCCACTTCTGTGCCCCTTTCAGATCCAAAGGTCGTGAGTTCAAATCCTGTAAAGAGCATAATAAGCAGTAGTAGCCACAGCTGCCAGCTTTCACATGCATTTTCTTAAGGAAATGCCCATCCTATTTTTCTTTTTAATTTCCTCCTGGTTGAAGAAATATCAGACATCATCATCTTGCTCAAAATAATTCTCTTAATGAGGACAACAAAAACAAAATAGCAAGGTTTATATTGTATTGTGTCAGCTCACATTTACTGTATTTTTATCCTGTGGCCATGAATGGATCACCGTGACAGTTGGTCAGTCTCTGGCCAGTGTTCCAAATATTTTTACCATACATGGTAAGCAGATCAAACAAGTCCAATCATACAGATATTTGGGTATATTAATTGATGATGAGCTCTCTTTTAGAAACAAAGCCTGTTTGTCTTGGAAAACCAGGAGGAGATTGGTTGCTGCAACCTTTCTCACTGCACTCGATTACGGTGACCTGCTCTATAGAAATGTGCCTGACCTGATTTGCAGTTGAGGAATCTGCCAAGGTCCAGGTTGTTGGTGTGATGAAGAGCCACCAGCTTAGGGAATATGGTGAAGGCTGCCTCCTCTTTGGCAATAAAGTAGGAAATGTTGAAGAGTTTCTCCATCTTTTCCTGTATTGTTGCATCTGTTCTGTCAAAAGCTGACACCAGTGCTCCTCTTTCTGGGTGAGCTCTTGCTTGTAGGGCATCATCAGCTGATTTATGTGCAATCGTGGCTACATGCTCTTTGATGCTCACTCTGACTTTCTGTTCAGTTACCACATGGAACAGGGTTTTCCCTATGGCCTGAGCTGGGCAGCTCTTGCATGTTTTGCAGTACATTAGTTACGTAAGTTCATCATATTCAAGGAAAGGAAAGCTTTTTCCATTCAGGAAGAAATTTTCTGTTTTGTTGCATAGACGGAGTTTCCTTTTTTCCCCCCTAACTAAGCACTTTGTTTTCCAGGTAAACTTTTTCAGTTACCACGAGGACCTTAGGTCTGGTTTCTTTAGCTGTTTCTCCTTTCAATTTCTCCAAACCAACATTTTTTTATCTGCCTTCTGGGGAAGTTTTCTGCACCAATTTATGTTGGAAATGTCTTTATATAAAGGGAAATGCAAAGTTAATATTATATATTTTTGGATTCTGTATTTCTTTCATGTATGTATAATCCTTAGAGCCCTCCATTTCAGCACAAGGCTGACGGAACCCGACTTATTTACGCCCCTGTGGCCGTCATAGCTCATGCAGGCAGGCATCAGACCTGTCAGGCTTCTCCTTTATACCTTTTAGACATCCATCAATTAAAAAAAATAGGAGAAGCCGGAGGTGGTAAAACAAAGATAGAAAGACAATTTATAAGCTATCACACTGACACACATGACACAGTCTTTTTGTTTAATATAACTGAGCAAACACAGCAGATTGGCGGATATTCTTTCCCCGTTTATTGCAAAATCTCTGTATGAAAGCGGTTGTGCTTGTGGCTATAGGAGGCTGTCTCCTATTTTTGTTTGGGATTGGATTTTGGGATTGGCCTTGATGTTCTGTGGTGAAGCCTTGGTTTTTAAATATAGCCTAGGTGTAAGGTAAGGACAACATGCTGTGTTTTTTTTATTATTAGTCATTTGTTTAGATTGTTTAGCCCGTTATTCTGCATGCCGATGCGAGCAGCAGCAGCCTGTTACCCATTAGTCTTGACCCCTGCCTGGAGGGATGGAAGATTATGATGGTAATAAAAGCAGAGCTGAAATCCACAAACAGGATCCTGGCAGAGGTTCTTGAGGAGGCCAGGTGCTGAAGGATGAAATGATGGACCATGTTAACTGCATCGTCTACAGAGATGTTGACTCTGTAGGCAAAATGCAGGGGGTAATAGGCACTGCTTACAGTTTTGTAGCAGTGATCCAGAATATTCTCCTCTCCGGTTGGACATTTTATAAACTGTCTGTTGTTGAGTTCTTGGCTGAGATTTCCTTTGTTAAAATCACCAAGGACTTATCCGCTCCTCACACAGTATCTGATCGGCAAGCGTGTACTGTGCGTCCTGCATGTTGGCCTGTGGTGGAATATAAACACTGACCAGAATGAATGAAGCAAACTAGCGAAGAGAGTAAAATGATTAACTTTTTAAGATAAATTATTCACTGTCACATCGTTCCATCATCGCGATCCGCTCTTAAGAGTTGGAAGCCAGCCACCTGCAGCCAGCAAGTTTTCTGTGAAACATAAAATTATTTGAATTGTGAGTGCACGTTGGAGAGAAATATTCCCTGTAGCAGTGTGCGAGGTCCTCACCGGGGGAAGTGCCATGCGCCCTGGCATGTTTATCTCTCTTACGGGCGTCACTGCGTCAACAAAGGTCAGAGCCGCTTTAACCTTTCTGACTGTCAAACATTCAATTTAACGCTACTGTGTGTTAAACAACACCATTCTGCTCTATATAATACAGCATAATAGTAATATTTACAAAGTTTGATGGATTCACAAGGGTGATAGACTTCTGTCCATTAGTCAGCAGATGGCAGTGTACGCAAGAGGTTAATTCTGTGAATTAATAACATGCTTATTTTATGTCATGCAAAAATCTAAATTGTGTTAAATATCAAGACAACCCGTTTTGAGAAAGCTTAGCTGGATTTCTGATTGGTAAGATAGTTGACAATCCTTATTTCAGGACTGGCTCAAGAGTAAGAATATAGCAGTTCATTTCCTTTAAAGGAGCGTCTCTCCATCTTTTATTACGGGCATCCGGCACCATATCTCAGGCCACATCAGGGCTGAGAGCTTTTTCACAGCTGTTTCTGAAAACCAAATCTGCACTGAAGGACATGCACTTCTTCAACCACGACCCTTCATCCTTGTCTCGGGAAACTGCATGTATGTGGGATTATTGTAATTTTTCTTTTTTTTGTGGAGTCTGAGAAGCAGCCCAAATTTGAATAAGTTAGTCTCCTTTTGTAATAAATATACTATGTTCATCTTTATTTTCAGTTGCCTCCTCAAGCCAGCTGACACCGTGCTCAATGGTTTCCCCTCTCTCATCAGGTACAGATCTTTGCACTGGAAATGCTGCCGTGAGATGTTATGTTTCAAGACGTTATTTGTTTTTCTCCAGATGTTGACTTCCTGACTAGACAGACGAGTTGCCTGCCTGTTTCTGTTCTTTACTATATAGAACATGCCGTTATTTTCAAACAAATTTTCAAACATTTTGAACCAGGTTCATATTAAATGTATGCATTCACCCAGTGCCGGGTCCCGTGGACATTGACGTGACAGCATTTCTAACATTACTAGCCACCTTGTTACTCTGTCTTTTTTGCCCCCCAAAAAACCTAATGGACGCATAACTATCATACCGATACTTTTCCTCCTACTTTGCTTTATTCTTCCTGCTTGACGCTGGTTGCATCACCACCTGGTTGGTGCAGCTTGTGGTGTGCTTTTTTTGTGAACAATTAGCAGCAAGCAGTGTTGGGCAGTAACGCGTTGCTCAGTAACATGTTACTGTAATAATATTACTTTCCCCAGTAACTAGTAGTGTAACAAATTCTTTTTCTGAAACAGTAATATTATTACTAGTTACTAAGGCAAGTAACGCTGCATTACTTGTTACTGAACGCACCATCCTTGACGTCAGTCCACGGACCTTCTGTTGTTCACGTCTGCTGATAGCAAAAACTAAAGCAAGAATGGAAAACGAGGGAGAGAGGCGTTCTTTGCACAACTGTAAGTAGCTGCTGCCATTATTGTGTCACAGTCTAAGATGTAAAGAAATATTGGAAACTCTGTGCGACCAGCAAAAAGCTTTCAACCATGAACATTTCTACATCTGATTTATTGAAGCATCTGCTGACGCAGCACACCAACGTTAAACTTACAGAAATAAACTCCGGCAGCTACTGCCACTGATGCTAGGAGAGTGGTGTTAACATAACGCTTTGTAAGTGATCTTATAAACAGGCTACGTGTGCAAAAACAATACTTAATACAAAAGTCGGGATTTACTTGCTTTATTTTTTTATTTCAGCCCAGTGGCATTAAGAAACGTTAGGCCTAGCCTTTATCCTCTGTAAAAACCATAGCCCAGTCCTTGCTGCTGTTATGGATATGATGTTAGTTAAAAAGTCGGGGGAGACTGCTTTGTTTGGGGGTGAAGGGGGGTAGTGAAAGCAGTGTTTCCCATAATTAGCCTATAATTTGGATAATTATCAACGCTGACCGCCACACGTTAATTTTCAATTTTTATTTATTAGGCGATTTTAAAATCATATTTGATTGAGGAGCATTTATTCGTGCAGCACCTCCTCGCTCGCTCCCCCCCCCCCCTCTCTCTCTCTCGTGAACACCGCTGCACAAACCTGTCCAAAATTTGCGACTGAAATGGCTGCACTGTAGAGCTCTGACAAATCAATATCATCTAGTCTAAACAAAATAAAAGCATCCAACAATCAGGAAGTATGTGGGTCGTGTGTGTGTTTGACACAATAGCAGGGAAAGGAGCGAGGAAAATGGCGGACGTGACCACGTGGGTGGCTGGTCACACAATGATCCAAAATGGTGGCCAGATCATTTTGGATCAGCCAAAATGGTAGAGACCCTCTTCCTGTCCTCACTAAAATGGCGTGGAACTCAGGACTTAAACTTTCTATTGTGAGGGAGTAATGCTAGCATGTTCCCAGTTGGCAAGTTAGAAGTTAGCGTGACAGTAATTCACCAACTATCCCTCCGATTAGTCTGTACATCACCATGATAGAGTTTAAATAGCAAGCACCGCCCTTTTTGTGATGACCTGCAGATAAACTGGTGTGACCAAGGTTGAAATCTGTAGTTACTAATCTGTCATAGCTGCTCTATGATTTGATACTGAAGAGCATACTTACCACACTTGGTTCTATTGTTCTTGTTTACTTTCTAGATTTAAGATTAGATTAGATTCTTTATTGTCCTTTCCAGGAAATTTGTTTCCACCATCTATACAATTGCCTCACATATACACAACATGAACATACATGCATACAACAACGTGCTGTACATTTTATACACAAATTGACTCCCAAACCAAAACATACAAGACTTCATTGTTATATCGCTTCTAGGAAATACTGGGGAACGTCATGTAAATCTCCCACCCACAGTCAATCCTCTGAATGGCGAAGCCATTGAGCAGGCCTACTGCCAATTAAAAAGGATGGATTGACAGATTGGAGTGTGTCGTAAAATGGATGGACACTGACGCATGGCTTCGCTGGAGGTGATTCATGTGTGTGTGTCAGCACAAGTACAATGAGGAGAGGTGACAAAGCCTTCCATTCAAGGACTGCCAGTACAACTGCTTGTAACCTACATAGAACAGATGGAGAGGACAATTTGCGCTTGGGGAGTATGACACAGAAGTTGTTTTATTCAGCAGAAAATTGTCCCTGCATGTACTGTATCTGCTACCTGCAAGTCCCACTCTCATAAGGACATTGCTCAGTGATTTCTATTCTCCCTGCAGGTACAGTGATGAGATGAGTAATTGTCAAGATGTCTCTTCTCTCAGGTTTATTCCTACAAGCCCTGAAAACTACAGTCATCAAGCCACTCTTAAAAAACTCTTAAACAGTCTAGACACATCCCTAATGAGCAAATAGGCCTATATTTACACCTCCTGTTTTTAAGTAAAATCACTGAAAACCCGTTTTTCAACAGCTGAACAACCTCCTGAACTATAAAAACTGATGTGATGTCTTCCAGTCAGGATTTTCACCACACCACACCACACCACACCACTGAGACTGCTCTTATTAAGGTCTTCAGTGACATCCATTAAACACAGACAGTGGCAGAATTTCATTCTGAGTGTATTTGGATCACAGTGCTGCATGTGACATGGTTGACCACATTTTACAAGACCAACTGGGAAACTGGATGGGACTTTCTGGCACTGGTTTGGAACCTACTTAAATGACAGGGACTACTTTGTGTCTATAAGTAATTACACATGTAAGGTGACAAATAGGACCTGTAGAGTTCCCCAAGGCTCCATTAAGGGATTTCTTCTGTTTAACATTTACATGCTTCCACTGGCTCAGATTGACTGGCTCAGAACAAAATATGTTACCATAATTATGCAGACGACACACATACATATACATAACCTTATTACCAAGTGACTATAATCCAATGCAAGTGCTGAGTGTGTACAATAAACAAATCAACAATTGGATGTCGCAAAATTTTCTTTAATTAAAATAAGACTTATGACTGTGAAGTCATTTTAAAACCACAAACCAAGCCAAAAATCTTGGCGTAGTCATGGACTCAAACCTGAATTTCAACAGCCACATTAAGACAATTACAAACTAAGCCTACTATTACCTGAATAATACATCAAAGATTTAAAAATTCATGCCTCAGCAGAAGCTGATTCAGAACACTGTTACTTGAGTCCTCTCTAAGACCAAAAAAGTGGATCACCAACATTCTAGTTCTGAGGTCTTTACACTGGCTTCCTGTCTGTCAGATAATTGATTTTAAAATATTACTGTTGGTTAATAAAGCACAGAATGGTTTAGGGCCAAAAACCATTTGCTACCTTATGAACCATCCAGACCTCTCATGAGTCAAAACTAAACATGGAGAAGCAGCATTCAGTTTTTGTGCACCATTTATCTGGAACAAACTCCCAGGCAACTGCGTGTCTGCTGAAACACCGTTCTTTTAAATCAAGGCTGAAGACTGTTTTTTATTTTTGCTGCTGCTGCTGCCTTTCTTAAATATGAGGCTTTTGATTAATATCTCACACTGCACTGTAACTTTTACTGTCCTGTTTTTTTGTTAACTTTAAATGTCTTTTTATATTGCCCTAAGTTTCTTTTATGTATTATGTAAAGCACTTTGAATTGTGTAGTTGTTAAAACGTGCTATACAAACTCACCTCGCCTTGCCTCTAGCTCAGGGGCTAGAAAGATGCTAATTCTGCACAGGGTTTTCTCCATCCCCCACATAGCAGCAGTCAACTTCTATCATCTACCTCCTACTTTTTTTTACTCCGTGGCTCTACTGCTGTCTCTGTGGAATAAAAGCTCTTTTCATGTCGGTGAGTGGTGGAAGAAACCCAGAAGGGTATCTCTAGCTCTCACTCTCTCTCTCTCTCTCCTACACAACTTCATATCCAGTCCTTCAGGGAGTTGTTGATGTACTGCATCTGCAGATTCATAAAACATGCTCTGCATCATCCTGAAGTACAATCACTACTGCATGTTCATATGCTTTCTACATCAATTATTAACACTGTGCATTTGTGTCTCCTTAGTTATTTCTAAATGACTGCACAATCCAACACAAGGAACAAAATCAAGCAAGAAAGACACAGGGCTTGATTTAATAGCCATATAAACAAACTACAACAAATCATCAAACCAGATGCGTTCATGTTTAACTGCTGATTGTAGTCTGTCAGCAGAGTCATCAGGTTTTTGCTATATAGTCCTTTGTATTATCTTGTACCCATATGGCATGAATTTGTAATGTCATTTTAAGCAAATACATACTTAGAGGAAAAGTTTAAACATTGCAAATATTTGCTTTTCCACCAAAAGTGATTAAATTGTTAGTTAGCTAGGATACACACAAAACATTTTGGTAAGAAACGTAAAGAGCTCCACAGGACACTTTTAAAGGTTCAGTGTGTGATCTATTGACAGAAATGTAATATAAGATCCCTAACTATATTTTCAGTGGTTTAAAGACCTTATATAATAAACCGTTATGATTTTATTACCTTAGAATGAGCCATCTATATCTACATAACCACGGGTCCCCCCCTTCCATGGACGTCACCACTTTGCATCGTCATGTTTCTACAGTAGCTGAAAACGGACAAACAGCCTACAGAGCGTGTTTCGTCACTACGTTCTTCTTGTTCTACTTCGGGAAGAATTCAGGCAGTGCAGACACTCATCACTATGTTGAATATGTATGTTAGAAGAAGAAGTAGTAATAATATACAGCAGGACCCGGCAAATCAGTTTAGCATCACAGCAATATTTTCAACTATTAGATCGTGGGTAAGAATATAACCTGTAATATTGACTTCCAACAACATGACATTTGGTTAACTCAATCTGTAAAGCGCAGGTCTCATGCGTCAAGCAGCTACAGACTCATTTAATGTTGTTCAGAATTTTTCAAAGTCAAAGCTCAGTTCAAGTCCAACTACAGCATTACAGTCAATAAGCTTCTCGCGCTTTTATTTTGTAGGCTAAACCACTAAAGAGGAAGTGATTATGTGAGTAACTGTTGCTGTCATGACTGACATCTATTTCAGCACCGCTATCAAAGTATTAATTTATTTATAATTTTTGCTGCTGTCAAAGCACCATAATCTGGTAGAGGGCCAGATATTATTGTTGGCGGGCAGTTTTGGCGATGGTCCATAATCACAGAGAGAATTAATGTGTTTCCCTTGTCAATGTTTGTATAAACTTTATTTAATGTGTGGGTTATAATGTACTGTGGTGCAGAAACAGTGACAGTGTTTCACCCTCTTGGCTTACATTTTCCATGTTATCTGTCAGTGGCCAAGTCGCATTAATATATGGTTTTACTGAATAATTAAGTAAATGTAATTTCTTAATAAATATACCTACAGAAATCTCATTTCTTGACAGGTCACTTTCTGCTGTCTCAGAAGAGACACCTTTTGTGCTCTGTCAGCCACCATAGCTGTCCTACACTCAAAGTTTAGGGGGCAGTGGTAGAATGGAAAGTTGGTTGCAATTCACAACCTCACCACTAGATGCCACTAAATCTTACACACTGAACCTTTAAAGCTGCACTAATTAATAGTGGATCAAATAACTGCTTTAAATGTCAAAGGAGTCATGTAGTGATGAACCCACAGACAAATATTACTAAAACTGCAGTTTTCCTTAGCTCTATGGAGCATGTAGCTTTTTACAGCTTATTGTGCCACCCCTATGTGTCCAAAAATAATACATTAATGCGAGTATATAGCTTCAGACAAAGGATGTGTCTCTCTACTTGTCTTGTTACATCTTAGTGCAGCATTCGACACCATTGACCATCATATCCTATTACAGAGACCTGAACATTTAATTTGCATTAAAGAACTGCACTACCCCGGTTTAAGTCCTACTTATGAGATCAAACTCAGTTTGTACCGTCAATGGTGCATCCTCCATGCATCCCAAAGTTAGTCACAAAGTCCCACAAGGTTCTCTGCTTGGACCATTCCTATTCACCTTATATATGCATCTTTTATGCAATATTATTACAAGACACTCAATAAAACATTGTTGTGCAGCTAATACCCGATCGATCAAGCCAGATAAAATCATAAGACATAAGACATAAAATCGTGGATGAAGTTATTGTACTTCTTACACCTCCAAGATGCATTATCTAAAGATATTTTAACTCTGGATGGCATCGACCTGGCCTCCAGCACCACCGTAAGGAATCTCGGAGTTATCTTTAAGGATATATTCTTTAATTCCCTCATAAAACAAACTTCAAAGACTGCCTTTTCCATTGCATTAAAATGGCATATCCTCTGATACAGAAAAAATAGTCCATGCATTTGTTCCTTCTAGGCTGGATTATTGCAATTCCTTATAATCAGGCTGCCCGAATAAGTACCCTAAGACACTCCAGTTGATCCAGAATGCTGTGGCACATGTACAGACAAGAACTACGATAAGATATCTGCTGTGTACCATTTTAGCTTCTCTGCACTGACTCCCTGTAAAACTGAACTAGGCCTTGACTAGAATTTAAAATTCCTCTGCTCACCTACAGAGCCCTTAATTGTCAGGCACCATCATATCTTAAAGAGCTCATATTACCTTATTACGCCACTGGAACACTGCACTCCCAGAATGCAGGGTTACTTGTGATTTCTAGAGTCTCCAAAATTTGAATGGGTGCAGGAGCCTTTAGCGATCAAGATACTCTGCTGTGGAATCAGGCCCCAGTTTAGGTTCATGAGACAGATAAGAATTTCCTCTTTGCGTATACTACGTAAAGTGTATAGTTAGAGTTGGCCCAGGTGAAGGCAAAAAGACTAGTGTAACAGATGGACAGTGTTGTGCTATGCGTTACGGCTGCGCCACGGTTTTGACCCGTCCTGCTTCTACAACAGATCACAGTGCTCTGTGAACCGTTTTCTCCCAGTTCCCTGCAGGGCTGAATTTCCTACATGGAGCATTTCAGAATAAGAACGATGCCTGCCTGATTTTGCTGAATTGTTTAGATATAATTGATTTGTTAAGTTGTCCTTGATGTTTGTGCTTGTACCGTGGTTAAGAAGGCTACATAGTTAAATTGTTTCTTTTTTGGTCTGTTTTAACTGTGTTTATTGTTTATATATACGATCGGGAGTCTGTACAAGGTATTTTATTTTGAAAATAGACATGATTCTCTTTGCCGTTTCTGTGTCTGACTTCCTGCTTGGCTCATCTGCTCGGTGCTGCTTGACGGATCTAGAAAATAGAAGCAAGTGACAAAACCTTCGGATAGTGGGCATTAAAGAAAGGAGCCAAAAGAATTTCCCCCTGCAGTGCTGGGTCCTGTTAGCTTCGATTCTCCTGTGATGACAGAGTGCATCGCACATTAACCCTAAAGCTGTTCCTGTTTGATAAAGTGATAGTAGAGTAAATAAAGGTAGGGATGTCATGTGCCTTGCTTGAGTGCTTTTCTATCTCTCTCTTTCACTACTAACGTACACACACATGCCTACACGCCTTACCCGCATCCACACACATACACCAACAAATAGCATGGTAGCCCAACTCCATTACTTGCTTCACGTCATCTTGATGAGGACAGGTAGCGCTGCATGAAAAGTGGGATTTTTGGCAGGTTATTGGCAAACATGACTTCTTTGGGCAAGAAGAAACAGTAGAGCATGTTATGTTACACTGTCAGGAGCATGAGGAAGAAAGAAGGCAGCTGATACTAAACTTCAGAATGATAAAAGTTCACTTTGATTTAATAATAATTAATTAATTAATTAATTAATAACAAATTGTTTTTCAATATCTTAGACTAAACAATGTGATTGTGAGGATCTGAGTTTATTTCATTTTATTATTTATTTATGTATAAATAATATAAAAGGACTGATCCTTGATCCACACTCCATACCAGTTTGTGGAGGTATTTGTTATTTGCCCATTGCTAATAATGGTCAAAAAGAAGAAGAAGAAGAAGAAGAAATAAAATAAATTTATTTTTCTCAATCCAGGAAGCTTGTTTTTCTTTTTTTCCAAATACTGGGATAAAGGCAATTTCTGTTGAGTGGGTGGGTGGACATGGTCAGCGTGATGACGTAGGTCCGTGCGTACATGCTCCAGTCCTTCCAATGAACAGAGGATAAGTTGCTGCAGAGCCTTGCTCCATCAATAAAAGTTTGTTATTAATTGTAACTTGAATGTGACCAAATTGCTATATTCTGTTCTATGTAATATCCTACTTGTCCTGTGTGAGTCCTGCTGTGAGTTTGAGTTTGCTAACTGGAGTTTTTAATGAGTATTGCCTTCAGATGGTTTTGTTCAGGGAGCGTGCTAGCATGCAAAGTCAGCTGGAAGTGTCAGAAAACGCTGTTGTACGTCGTTAACAACACAGGAAACGAACACTGGTCTCCTGGGTTAAAGTCTGGTTTCTGGCCCACCGTTCACCCAAACTACCTCCTTACTGGGTATGTCTGTTAAATATTCCACACCTACCTTTAACATTGAAATAGTACGCTACAGGACTTCCCTCAGTGTGTTGAACTATGACTCTAAGAGGCTCCCCAGTGAGTTACAAACTGACGACAAGGGGTCTTGACCATCCGTCCGTATGTGATGAATTGGAGGTGAGAACGGGTTAAATTAGCTTTATAGATTTATTGACTAACAAAGAATTTCAATCATCAAAATAATCCATCATATCCTAAGATTCTCACAATAAAGCCACATTGTAGGCGGTCGTACTTAGCTGTCTACCTACAGAAAAAATAGCTAAACTAAACCATAGACTATAAATGAAGTGGCCATAGTCACCGTGACGTCTATTTGTTTGTGGACTGCCGTTTTAAAGTCTCGAGTTTGGCAGTTTTCCCGCCGCCATGTTGTGTTATATTTGGATGAGACGGTGGAGCTAGCAAGCTTGGTTAGCTAGGTGCAGCTGTAATTCACGTCAACTGTAATTTTAATAGGGATGTTAATTTTGGCTATCTAAAAATAGGCTTATACAATAAAATGTACTGGAAAAATGCCATGGTAGCATCAATCACAATTTAGTGCTGCCCTAATGCATATGCTGCTTTATCTAAGCCATGCTGGGGAAAAACAATTGGGCAAATTCCAGAGAACCATGCTGGCTTATGTCTGGCATGGGTGCATCTCCTCCTTCCCCCTGCTCCTCCAACTCCTTTTCACCTCCTCCCCCTTGATTTCCAATTCCTGTCAGCTGCTCTATGTATGCAAGGAACACAGGCTGGGGAAAGAGAGAGTGAGAAACGACAACCAATACTGAACATGCATGGTCTCACATACCATATGCCTATTTTGTGACTCTTACTTTTTTCAAAATTTATCTTATGCTGCTTTACATTATTATCGTCACTATACTTTGTACATGTGTGTGCGTATGTGTGTAGAGATTTGTATGTTATGTACAATATTAATCATCTAATTGTACAAATAGACAATAAAAACAGTCACACAAGCAAGAAGCACCTACAGTACCAACCTGATCTCACAGAAATGCAAGAAATTACCCGAATCTCTTAACACTGCAATACAAGGTGATAGCACGTAATATGTTAAAATTACCTGCCAGCACCATGGAAACATTACCAATTAGGATCCTTTGTCATGGTGGAAACACAAATGACCTCGTTCAACAACGTCATGCAATAGGCAGTGGTAATTGTTGTTTTCTAGTGTAGAAAAAAATATATATCGTTACATTTATTGTCACTTCACAGAATGTATTATAGAACCTTAGTTACGATGTTTTGCTCTCTAAAAACATTGAATTGTATGCGATATAACTGTCGATGTAATGAGATAGTTTTGAAGGGTCAGATTTTTAGCTGTGTCAAATAGATTGTTCCCTTTAGTTTACATTGTTAAACAGCAGTTGACAGCTGTATTCCTCTTTTATCATTTCAAACATATTAATTTTCAGAGGCCTAATTAAAAAATTACGAGGATCATGATGACTGTAAAGACCACTTTTTGTTTAATATTATATGATAACAATGCTCACCTGTGGTTAACAGACTTTTTGCTTTATTGTGAAATTGCATATAATTCAGTTTGATGTAATTTGACATTGCGAGAATACTAGAGCTCCATCATCATCTCTGCTAAATATGCATTTGTTTGTTCAAAACACAAAATCATATTGCTGTTATTTCTTCCATTGCAGCCCAGTCTCTGTAGCCTTTCATCCCGGGCGTTTCAACCAATCTTTTATCTTAACATTTAAGGAAGATTTTCTAATTTGTTAATGCTTGTCAGTCACAGTTGGGGGTACTGACAGAAGTCTACATAATGACGTCATATTACATGGTTCGTGATATTCATGTTTTTTGTATTTATTTGAATGACTGGGACACCTTATTTCTAATAGTTAAAAAAATTTCAAAAATTTGAGAATGTTTTACACTACAGCAGACAACACACTTGAACACCAACACACGTCAAAGTAGCCACAGCAACTACACAGTCAACAACAGGGATCTAATTTATGAGAACTGCAAGGAGATGAAGAGACAGCGCCTGGACGAGAGAGAGATGTACTGGTACTGGTGTATTCAACGAAATACAGGTGCACTACCTTTGCGGTCTCTTCAATAAAAGGACAACAATACAAAGCAATGGAGCAGCGGTGGAAGGAAACTGCATGTGTGTAGGTGAATCGGCGTCGCATTTTTCCAGGGCTTTAGCCCCGAATGTTTTGACTGTTAATATGCAATAATCTTCATGAAGCAGCCTCTCTTGCAGGTCTTCAAAGAGCGGAGGATACTCACAATAACATTGACATTGACACCTGACGCTCTGTGTCCTGCTCAGAGACACTTTGCTCTGTTTTACTGTCTCTCTGCTCCAGGATGCTTCACTCCCTCTAAAGCGGCTGTGAGCTGCACTTTATCAGAGGTGCTGATGTGAATTTGTGGTGATATTTCTGTCTGATCACAAGTGTTTTCAGTTTCGGTTTCCTTCCTCTGATGAAGAGCAGCGCGCTTGTCTCATCGAGTAGGCTACAAGTCAAATTATTTATTTATATAGGCCTAACTCTTTTTAAAAAATTGGCCAACAATCGGCCCACAAAGCATAGGCCTATACTGACATTGGGCTGGCCCAATCACATCTCTTACAGCACCCACTCCCTCCCCCTCTGCTCGAGCTGTTTCTTGTGTTGTGGGCCAAAAAAATAATAATTTGCCAAATGCACGAAAATAACGAATATATAAATATGAGCTAAAATAAATAATAAGCTACTGATTACTGCATTACATTCTGTTATATTTTTATATTCTGAATTGTCACCTGCCACATAAATTTTGTCCTTCCCTTTATAAAAATAAAGAAATTTCCACCATAAATTGGTGCAGAAAATGTCTCCAGAATTCAGGAAATTAAGTGTTTTTAAGTGCTCAAAATCTTCTGGGGGAGGACCCCCACACCCCCCTATTGAATATTTCATCAATAAATAATTCTTAACTGAATTCAGATTAAATAAGCTAAATTATCATTGTGGTGATAAGGTGCCATATGCACATTTAAAAAAAACTTTAGGCTAATTCAGGCATGCCTGCATGTATGTAGACTCAGCTGGGATTAAATTAAATGAGAAAAGTTGATCTACAGGAGAAACATATCTGACAGCCTTACTGCATTGTATTACACTATATTCTTCTTATTTTGAATTGTCACCTGAGACATTTCCTCAATAAATTGCAAAGAAATTCACCAGAATGCAGAAAATTAAGTGTTTAAAGCCCAAATTGTTCAGAGGGAGGACACCCAGACCCCCCAATTTAATATCTGCTAATTATTATCAATAGTAATTATAAAATTCATAATAAATGCAGCCTATATATATAATGTTGCTTTATAGATGTTTTTATAGACTTTGGGTAGGCGGCAATGGGGGGTGGGTGGGTTAAAACATGAAAGATTTCTGTGGTGAGCTAAGCCCCCAATGTTTCAAGAGCCTGGAAACGCCCCTGGTGAATGACAGATATATAAACAGTTGAATATATTCTTTCAGATAAAACATACAAATATACCAGGAAGAATAACCAATGCTTATGTTGATGCTAAAGGAGATCCTAAAAAATGCTCCTTTACCCTCTTTGAAAACCTCACTCTGTCCGACATTTTACTGCTGATGCTGCAGCATCAGCAGTAATTGCTGTAATTGTTTTATCCTAATTACCACACTTGCAAAACTGTAGATGAACTATTAACCTATTTTAACTCTTATTGCCCCAATGAAAATCACAAAGATTAAATCAAACACCCTAAACCTGCAGTAGGGAATTCTGTTAATAATTACTTGGTCAAAGGGCGGCACGGTGGTGCAGTGGTAGGCACTGTCGCTTCATAGCAAGAAGGTTGTGGTTTCAAACCCAGGCCTTTCTGTGTGGAGTTTGCATGTTCTCCCCATGTCTGTGTGGGTTCCCTCTGGGTCCTAAATTGTCCTTAGGTGTGAGTGTGAGTGAGACTGGTTGTTTGTATATGTGTGGCCCTGAGATGGACTGGCGACCTGTCCAGGGTGTACCCCGCCTAACACCCAGTGTTAGCTGGGATTGGCTCCAGCCCCCTGCAACCCTGTACACAGAATAAGCGGTTGACGATGGATGGATAACTTTGTCATATTTGCTAAATCTGTCACTATACTCTGACAGTAGTACATGAAACATTTTTATTATATTATATATTATATTTGCAAGAATCCACCGCTCCCTGAACAAAACAACCAATCAGAGCCAGTAACCTGTTACTTTCAAATTACGTACATACCTCGACTCAAATCATTCCAAATCACAGTGTCTCCCACCATTGTTATGTGGACGGCACTCTGTTATATGTCCCTTTTCAGTCCAGTAACTCTTGCACTTTAGATAATCATGCTGCCTACAAAAAGAATGTTAAAAGCTGAATGTCGCAAAACAAAAAAAAAAGAAACAAATTTAGTGAAATCCATTATCAAACTCTCATAATGCAAAGCCTGTAGATTTTTGGCAAGTCACATTAATAGGCAGATGAGAAAGTTTCTTATTAAAATTTCTGGAGAATTAATGGCCTGAGAGGGTGTTAAATTGAGCTAAAAATGAATGAAGTCTATCTCTCAAGATTAATGGTCATTAGAGGAGAAGCATCCAGTAAAGCAATGACGACACCTGCTACGCTCCATGCAGTACTCGATCATTGCCGGCCTTAGTTATGTTTCACCCGTTTTGATTGAAAGCCTAGTGTTCATCTACAGTCCTGTGGTATGACACTTAAGTCATATTATATCATATTAAGTGTATGAACTACACTGCAGACTGGCTCACGGAGGAAGCAGCAACAGTAGGCAGACTAAAGCAGCTTAAATAAGGCACCTTGTATGGATTTTGCCAATGAATGGTAAGAGGGGAATCAGCTGAGCTGTCAATATCACACACAGTTTAGTACAAGGTCATTATATAGAATGACCTTCTGTCAGTGTCCCTGTGTAAGGGAGACTGGGATTAGTTGGCACACATTTCACTTTCTGCCATATTTCTCTGGCATAATCTATGTCAATATTCTAACTAGCAGCAAATGAAAGGTTAGGGCCTCAACTATAAATACATATTTTAATGTCTGCAAATGTTTTATAAAAATTTTATGTTGTGCATTTGTGCCAACCAGCTCAATCATGGGGTTGTGTATGGCCCCACATTTGCTCTTGAAACTGGCCCCCAGATGCTTAAGGCCGTCACTGTGCTCCATTGGATGGATTCAGCAGATTTAGATGTGCTGTCATACAGAAAGGAGGAGGCATGCATTATCTGTCATTTTCCTCCAAACTTATTGATAGAGCAAAGACAGAAATAGAATAATAAAACCTTGTTGTGCGCAGCTATTCTTGGGATATGAATGACACTTTTTTAATGTTCCTTGTGCTGACTGTGAGCTATTTTCAGGGAGGCAGATGAGTATTTGTGTATATATTTGATGTCAGTATCAAAATCAGTTGCTTCACATCACATGCAATGAATCAGCAGCGAAGTGTTAGCTGACATTCAAAATTCAAAGGCAAGTGATGAGGTCAACATGAGAGGTCCTCCCGTCACCGCCAGAAAAATTTGCACAGGACATCACACAGAAAATCAGCGCTTAAATGGATCATACTTTTACCAAGCTACATGTTACGGAAGGGATTACTAAGTGCATAACAGAGGCAGAATCATATATTTTCAATGCCAAGGACTACACAACGTCCCTGTGGTATGCGTACGTATATGCCACCAATAAATATGAATCTACGAATTAAGTCACCATTGTAGAGCAGAAAGACAATCCCACTGCTGGACATCTTGGTGAAGTTAAATCACAGTACACCTACATTGCACTCTTCATGGATTCTAATAGACCACGGACTGTACAACTAAACATCCCTGTAATCTTCAAGATCGACACAGGTGCAGACTCCAGTGTGATTTAACATGAAACCTACTACAAGCTGAAACCTTCCCTCCTCTGTTGGCACGGCCTTTTACTGCCCTGGAGGTGAGCTTGATGGTCTAGGACTGGTCACAACTACAACTAGGCATAAAGCCCAGAAATATAAATTCAACATTCAAGTGATCAAGACAGCTAATGGCAGCAACCTGTTAGGTCCTACTGTTGTAGTGGCAACGGGACTCGTAAAGAGAGTGGTTGAAATTAAATTTGGCGCAGCAGTTGGCCTCTTAAAGCTCAAGCCAGTAAAAATATGCCTGCGTGATGATGCTATACCCTACAGTGTTACTATTGCAAGAAGGGTAACTTAACTTAACATCAGCCTGCCCAGGGACTACGGGTGAAAATTAGCTCTTGAGCTAAAACCTGGTACAATGCATCTTCCCCTTTGAGGTTAATGTTTATTGTACGTTGTCCCTGTTTCTCTATAAGAAGAAAAAGAAAAAAAAAAAAAAGGGTGTCCGCCCCACTTCTCTATAAGGTCAGAACTCAACTAGAGAGAATGGTCAAGTGTGGCATCATCGAGGAGATTACAGACCCAACAGAGTGGTGCGCCCACATGGTCCCAGTCCCTAAGGAAGCTGATAAAAAAGTGAGGATCTGCGACCTAAAATGACTGAATATGGCCGTAAAAAACAGCAAAGCCTTTTGGGATCGCTGAATCTGTCTATCTGTGCCTGAACATAAAACAGCACTTTCCACGCAGTGTTTATTAAAGCAAATTAAGGTGCAGTACAACTTTAGGGGAGTGTTACCAATATCTGTTATAATGTAAAATTCCATTTGAACCTAACTCGAGCCATATCTAGAAGAAAGAGTAAGACAAGCATCCAATATTACTAATACTAACAAGACCAAAACCAAAAAGAGAGCCCTAAACCAGCAGGAAAAGACTGACTGAAACACTGAGTGGGTCTGATGTCCATCATTTTATCTGTGGCTGAAGCACATTTGGGGCAAGCACATTTTAATTGGGAGTAACGTGATTGAAGATGCAATAAAAACTTCATTTTAATATAGTTTGATGCTGGGAAAATGCACCATTAGCTCCAGATGGAGCCGTGGTTAGCTGAGCAGGCGAAATGTGTCAAATGTCAGGGAACTGGCCCACACATGAAGGAGAAGTGGCTCATACATTGAGCAGAAAACGATATATAAATTAGTGTACACTGGAGCTTGATTAGCTGTTCCTGGGACCAGCTTGGATTCACATGTACTCTGCAGTAAATGATAGTAAACTTATGTTGCATTAATCTCTATTGGACTCAAGTGTTTTATTGAATTAAATTAATTATTTAAAGTGTGCAAGGGGACCTGGAGACATCTGGCCCAGCTGAGAGTTTTCTTCAAAGATATTGGGAGGGGGTCTAACTGATTGTATCTATTCACTGTTTTGTTTTCTAATGAAACAGCTGACTGCTGTGGTGTAATGGCTTGCTTTAACTCAAGTGTAACAAACAACGATCGTTTGCAAGCTCTTTCCATATAGATAACTCCATTTGTACCAGAACAGAACAGAACCTACCCATTACATCACTGATTTGTTGTTGAGGGTGGCATTGCCCAGACTATAGTGAAGCAGATGTTGCCTTGTACTTTGACTGTGTGGAGTACAAGTAAATGTCACAGATCAATTTTACATACGATACATATTATTTAATAATATAATACAATAAATATTTGTCAGTTTCTGGTTTATATTAGTTTTTACACATATAGGATTATTTTGCATCACATGGATCACTAGTGGAGGGATGCAAAGATTTAATATGAATAAACTTCCCATGTTTACCTGTTAGCACAACATTTACTGTATATGTTGAAAGTACAGATGTACAAACATGCATCCTTTGTATGACTTACTGTCTAGTAGTGCAGTACTGCTGCATATCTTCATCAACTTTGAATACAACTATATTTTTTTCAGCTTTACAATAGTTTTACTCCTGGGGTTTACTCTTATTGGGTTTAGTGACTGTGCTGACCACACTAATACACTATACTACAAATCCGACTTTTTCAGAGATAGAACCATGAAGTCTTGGACTTCTCCCAGTCCATCAATCTTGTCTCGTAATATGCTAAAGTGAGTTATACTATACAGTACAAGTTGATTTAAACCCAAGACATCACCTATCTTTTTTTATCAGTCCTGTAAGCACAGTGGTGTACACTACAAACAGCCATAAATGCCATCCTCTATTCACGCCCACAGCGCAGCCTGAAGCTATTTTCTTTTCTGGCAATACAGTTGATAAACTACTGCCACATTTGAACCATTAGGAGATTTAATGGACACAAGGAAACATTCACTGTCACTGATCCAGTGTGGGAATATCTACAATAAAAAAAATAATTTACATGCTGAATGTTTGCCTTTCAAATTCCATGACTTTCATCAAGGCATCTAATAATGTGATTTAGTCGACAACGTCAATGCATGTTCCTGATGAGACGGCAGATGGTGTTCTGGGGGATCTCCTCCCAGACCTGGATCAGGGCATCAGTAAACTCCTTGACAGTCTGTGGTGCTACTTGGTGTCGTTGGATGCACGATACATGACGTGCCAGAGGCTGTCAGTAGAATTCAGGTCTGGGGAATGCAAGGGCCAGTTAATGGCATCAGTGCCTTCTTCATCCAGGAACTACCTACACAGTCTGGCCACATGACGCCGGGCATTGTCCTGCACCCGGAAGAACCCAGGGCCCACTGCACCAGTTCTGAACATAGATGGAAATCAGTCAAATGGATATAATTTAATTATTTACCGAACAGGAACTCAATATTGTTCCAGTAAGAGATATGGTGATGTAAGAACATTTGCTAAAAATGTCTTCATTTTATAAATTCAATTTTAGTTCTAACTTCTCTCTCTGTCTCATCACACAGCAGTGTTTAGAGGCTCTTGAAACTCATAGTCTTAACCTTTGGGACAGCCCTTTTATTTTACTTTTAGACCCACTTTTACACCCATCAACAACGCCATTGTGCGCCTAGGCCTCTGTGTATTTGACCATTTACAAACTGTGGAATGTACGCAGAGCGATTTACAGTAGATTTCTTAAAAGAAATAAACAATGCTGTAAAACGCTTAGATACCCTCTGTCCCCATCCTTCCGCCCTCACAACAAGAGCAGATTGTAAATCAGATACAGGGAGGGGGTGAATTTGTAAATCCTTGATACAAGAGTGCACTGAACCCTCACAACAAGAAGGAAACCGCAGGTGGAGTTTCTGAATTTCCCTTGCTCTGAGTGTGATGCTGAGGATGATTTTGCTGCATGTCACATAATGAATACTCAATATGACAGAGTGTTTTCATATGCAACTGTAGAGGTCAAAGGTTACAGCATGTGTCCCTTCCGGTTGCTGAGGTCCATTGTCTACCCTCCTAGAGAGCTGTTTTTTCATGTGTTACATTACAAATTGCGAAAAAGTTAAACTATTGTTTACTTTCTGTCGTACATGTGCATGATTTAATTTTCAAGCAGTCACTTCTAAATTTAACAAGGCCCTGTAGATAGGATATGAAGCTCAACGTAAGTTCAACCAGGATAACAATCCTAATGTCTCCCCTTTGTGGTCCAACTTTTGCCACAGAGCTAAAATTCAACTAGCTGCCTTATATACCCTTCCAGCTGCACGTAAATTAGGTGGACAAAACCACTTACAGTATATGGAACCACAATCATACAGAATAATAAATATTTACATAAAATCCAACACCATACAAGATAGTGAACAAAGAATGATAATTTACATAAATGCAATAGCAATACAATTCTAATAGATTTTGAGATACTGGAGTTTTAATTTCCATGAGCTTAAGCTACCCACATATATATATATATATATATATAT
>NC_060159.1:4797435-4809203 GCF_021292245.1 Micropterus dolomieu
TGTTTACTTTCTGTCGTACATGTGCATGATTTAATTTTCAAGCAGTCACTTCTAAATTTAACAAGGCCCTGTAGATAGGATATGAAGCTCAACGTAAGTTCAACCAGGATAACAATCCTAATGTCTCCCCTTTGTGGTCCAACTTTTGCCACAGAGCTAAAATTCAACTAGCTGCCTTATATACCCTTCCAGCTGCACGTAAATTAGGTGGACAAAACCACTTACAGTATATGGAACCACAATCATACAGAATAATAAATATTTACATAAAATCCAACACCATACAAGATAGTGAACAAAGAATGATAATTTACATAAATGCAATAGCAATACAATTCTAATAGATTTTGAGATACTGGAGTTTTAATTTCCATGAGCTTAAGCTACCCACATATATATATATATATATATATATTCTTCTGACACAGTTTTCTTTTATTTACTTATGCATTCCTTTCTAGTCCTTACAATCGATCCTTAAGTGTCCAAGAAAGGCGTGACTCATGGGGTAGAGTGGTCGTCCACTTATCGGAAGGTTGGTGGTTCGATATCCGACTCCCCAGTCTTCATAGCGAAGTACAAGACAGTGAACCCCAAATTGCTCCTGATGGCTGTTCCATCGATGGGTGAATGTGAATGAATGACCAGACTAGAAAGGTGCCACACAAATGCAGACCATTTACCTTAATCTTTTTACAATGTTGTACAAGCTGATGTTAAATTAAGTGAAGATTGTTAATTTGTCTATAGAACATAAAACAGATATAAATTCGGGTATGTGTAGGTATGATGCAAATTAGCGACAACAGGCATAAACGAGAAACCAGGGCTTGCAAAAGGTTCCTGGGTACGTATCGAATATGCACCAACAGGCATTGGGGGAATCCATGTGCTATCTTGGCTTGCAGTCTGAAAGGAAGAGGTGTGATGCGAATTCGCGACAATCGGCATCAAGGGGTTAACTGGTGGTAGATAGTCACGGTATCTGCTACTCACTATCCCTGATTCTATTTTCTATCAGTCTGTGTTCGGTCATTTTTTGGTGTTTGTGGACTCTATATGGTTAGCTGCCCTCTTGTTGCTGTGTGTAGAGTTTAGAATTAGTAGGCAAAAGACTCTGGAATGCGCATGAACGTCACAGCCTATGTAAGCCACTGTATTTCTCATACATACCCGATTTCTTCACATATCACGCAGCATACAGTCACAGGCAGTTAGCGAAGGGTTCATTTTTATGTGAGTTTACACGTCAAAAGTGATCAATTTCATTGAAAAACTACACATAACCTACCCTTTAAGCAGAAATGATCTAATTTTGTTTAAAAATCCTCACGAAAAGTTAAAGATGAATACCTTGGATTATCATTATTTGAGATCAAAGATTCTTAATCAAAAAGGATTACTCGACGAGAAAATTTAAAACTTAAAAATGCTCCTACAAAGATAAATTACCCTTATTCTTCTAAATAAGCACAACTTTTTCAATCAGTAAAGAACATGTTTTTAATTAAAAGACAAATGTCGTTAAATTTACATTGGGAGATAAGGTGTGACCATCTTCTTCAGGGTTTTGATTTAAAACAAATAAACTGTATCTCTCTTGACAATCATCTCGGTTGATGCAGAAAGAGATGTCTCCCCATAGCTATAAACATACTGTAAAACTCTCTGACTGACTCATTGTTGTTAAATTATGGTTGAAATCCTTGGCAGGGCCAACTATTCCTTTGGGGTTAACCGTTCCTAGTACTATGCACTACATTCTTAATTCTCAAATCCGGATTAAAAGAGTTTAAAAGTAACGCCTCGCTGAAAAACTCTCTAAAGTCTGCGCCGAACCCACCTCTCTAAACTAGCCCTCTATTAAGCCCTCTATTAACTCCCAACAGAGTTCCCTCCTTTGGGCTTCTTTCTTTCGCCTGATAGTCAGCAGGGTTGAAACTGTGTGAGACCTTTGCGCTAACCATGCGTAGGAGAAGAATGTAAGCATCTCCTAAAATCAGATGACCGCAGATGTCACTTACAGTACAGGCGATAAAACATGTAAGCCACAAGTAGAAAACGCTTTGATCTGATTTGGATCTGTGTAATATCCTCTAAACATTTGGCAACAGACCTTGCTCTCTGAGTCATCAGGTTTTTTTTCCTCCAATCAAACAAGGCTGAGTCAGAAGGCACCTGCCATGGACCTCTAAATCAGGGTTCCTCAACTACATTTGTTCAAGGGCCAGAATATTTCTAAGCAGACACTGTGAGTGCTGGATTTGCAAATAAAAAAATGTATTTAGGCTTAATTGATATTATTATATATATCAGTGTGAACAGACACCATGGTTAATCCATAGTGATAACTACTAGATACTTAAAGGAGACCTATATATTATAATTTTCTATCTTATACTGGCACTTCATGTAGGCCCTCATTTCAGCCTCTGTTTGAAACAAGTTGTAGAGGCTCCTCTCTCTTTGAGACACCCCCCTCCAAAGCCCACTGTCTTCTGATTGGCCATTGTCGTATGTGTTTACCAGGCTGCCGCAGGGATAGGGCTGCATGTTCCTTTGTGGGCGTGGCCAGTATTCTCTGCCTGGAGCAAATTACCATATATGGAAATCTGTCTCGGAATGACATCATACTGAGCAGTTGGTAGAAAAAAACAGTTTAAAACAGAACATTCAGAACAGGGGGATATCTCATAGAGATTTCTTTTAAATACTTTTACCTCATTATTTGAAGCTTTGGCCATGTTTAACATGAAAATCATTGTAACATTGTAACATTATAGATATGCCAGCAGCTCCTCATCTATCAGCTCACTGTAGCTGCTCCTGACTGTCCATTACTCTCTGCAATCTTTCAAACTGATCTGCTGTCATAAAGTGTTGAAAATAACTGTTGTTTTGTAAATGGATTTTTGATAAATGACAGTGGTCAGAGCTAATCTCACTGACAAACACATTGCATTTCCTGTGACTACTTCAAAATAAAAGTGTTTGTTTGTGTTTTGCCTGTTAAATGCTGTTAATGTGAAGCTTCAGCAGTAGGAAATGTTCAGTTTGCAGTACCAGACACGTAATTCAGCATTTTTTCCAGGAATTTCGCCACAGATGCACAGTTCATAATACTACAAATATATATATTGCAATACTTTCATCAGAGGCCAATCTGTGGACCGGATGGGAAGCTTTGTGGGGCTGGATATAGCCCTCCCAAGACATACTTTTCACCCCCTTTGCTTACACTGTCCCAGTAACAGATGTCTTGTGTACATTGTGTATCAGAGACTTTGTGGAGGTGCTGATGAATGGCTATGATTAGTAGTGAGGATGACTCCAGAGCCTTTGGAGTGCCCTGCAGGATTACAGGAAATCGCCAGCATTTGCCACTCACATAGAAAATCACTTTCATAAATGGACACAGACCCTACACACACACACACACACACACACACACACACACACACACACACACATTTGAAGTTCCCATAAAACGGTACGGAGTGCTATTTGCCTCCGTATACGTTTGTGTTTCCTGTTAAAACACAAAGCTAGTGGGGCACTTGTTGCAAATATTGATTGACATTTGCCGTAGCCAAGACCGCTGAATGTGCGTTAGTCAGCTAATAGGACAGCTAGCAGCCCTGCTAATGTTAACGGAGCTATCTAGCAACAGATGTAGACATACAGTTAGCAGCATGTAACAGTTTAGCAAAAAGTAAAGCTATCTGTCCATCCTGAAGCTCTTTAAATCACCTGGGGACTGTATTCCCTGTTGGTCTTTGAGGCTGTGATTGGTCTTGTTCAGGGGAGGCTGCTGAGTGCATTGCCCGCTAGCCTCTATCCGGCATCACTCGCTGCTGTGTCCCCCACCACTGGCGATTGACATTACAAGCCCCCTGGCCTGAAAACCTCCATGGCTTGAGTAATATTAAAAGTGTAACATTAAACACCAACCCTCCTCCGGTGCTCCGAGCTCCCAGTCCAGGAAGAGTCAGCTAATATGAGAGCTAACATAGCTAACTAACAGCAGCTAGTAGCAGTTAGCTGTTACTTTAGCAACAAGTAAAGCTATCTATTCATCAGCAGACTCCGGAAATCACAGATAGTTGTGGCCGGGCAGCTGGGGGACATCAGAGGGGGAACCAGAAAATATTGCTTTTCATCCAGTTTCACCAAATTAGTTAATAAAGATGTGTTTTTCTTTTAGTACAGTAATCAATGAGGTCCGGTGGTCAACCTACAGAAACATTACACTCTAGACTAGATGTCCCCAGTTTTGGTGGCCTGTCCCCGTCTGGAGCTGTCCCCGGAAATGTCCCCATTTTTAACTGTGTGTTAATCATACTACATAGACTGTATAAGGTGTTAAGAGACCTGAAATCAGATTTTACATGGCCAGAAAGACTGGACAGCAGAGCATACAGGTGTCGTGCAAGTTAAAGCTGTATCGCCCAGTCTCTTTCCGACTACAGCTGCTTTTAGACATAACGTGCAAATAAACATCACTTTATGTCCGTGGTAATAGCAAAGGTATGTCTTTGTGATATTTTAACGTTTCTTTTAACGGAATAATCACATTGTTGTGGCCAAATAAGTATTTGCAGTTTATAGGTAACCAGGCATGACATTTACGTGATTATAGGCAATAATAGAAGCCTATTGTTGCTAATGGAATATGTGTTTGGTAGGCAGTTGGAAAACAGAATGTAGCCTATGACTCAGTGCTGAGTTATATATAAAATAAACATGATCTCTTTAGCAATTATCCTTACATTATTTAACTTGCTGTGTACCAACAAATCCAGTCCACTTTACCTGTTGAAATACCTTTAAATGGCCAAAACAACACATAAAATGCTGTCTTCTACTTGCCAGAAAGTGATTGCAGCCTCTACTTATTGACTAAAAGGTTATTTCTGCCCTGAAATTACTTGATTATATTCATGACGGTTATATTTGACAGATTGTAACTCACCTAGTACTTTTTACCTCTTACAATACCTTTAAATGGCCAAAACAACACATAAAATGCTGTCTTCTACTTGCCAGAAAGTGATTGCAGCCTCTGCTTATTGACTGAAAGGTAGTTTCTGCCTCACAATGACTTGATGATTTCATTCAGAAGAGTTATATTTGACAGATTATAAAACTGAAATTGTCCCCCCTTTTTAATTTCAAATATAATACTGTAAAACTTCAATTAATAGCCGAGTATATGCCTACGTACTTTACTGGCCTGGTGTGGGAACACATTTTGGCAAATAAACGCCTCAATTTAACGCCTGGTCTTCTTTTTATAGAAGTTCTTTGGGTGTATAAAACCTCTTAAACTCCATGGGGTCGCCTGCTTTAGCTGCTTCTAAGCTTAGATCGTTAATGCAAATATTAATGTTTAAACGTATTATCAATATGTCCGTATTCATGCTACAGATCGTTAGATCGGTTAGATTCTCCACAATTCAATAGTTCAGTTCATTTAAGGGAAACAACAAGCCCCAAAGTGTAATTGTTATAGATTTACTGGTGTAACCTGCCTGGTACAAGAGAGGAAAGGAAAAAAAGTGATGACTGCTGTTGCCTTTGAAGCGCTCGTGCTCATTAAGTCCAAATGTGTCCGTTCCTTGATTATTTATATTCCTTTAGTCTGTAAGGGTCCAACCATCAAAAGAATCAAAACAGCTTTTCATAAAAAAATCATAAAAATACAATAAGCACAGGGGTACCCAACTGTGCGGGACATCAACGCATGTGAATTGTTGAAGTAGTAGTAATGCTGCACAAAGGCATTGTATGTAGTAGAAAAAGAGGACATACTGTAAGGACAGCTATAAACTCATGTAAACAATGGTGCCATTTTCACCGCAAATCCTGAAACGAACATTTTATTAGATTAAATCTAAATTTGAAATGTTTGCGTTTTTGTAATATTGAGTGGAACATATGCCTAAAACACCTGTTTTCTAAATGATCTTTGACAAATTATGTAAAAACTTGTTTTTAAAAAACTGAAATAGAGCATTGCATTTTATTCCACAATATTTCTGTATATCTTATATTTTTTATGTAAAATACTGGTTATGCCAAGTGACACAAATCAGTTACACCATGTGACCATGTTGCCTCTACAGTCAAAGGCCTACAAGGTCAACAAGGTCTATTAAATTCTATTCTATTTCAATGTAGAAAAATATCTGACAATAAGAACCTTTCACATATTTTGCCAAGATATTTTGCCCTTGCTGCAGGATCAGTGTTCAGTCTTGCTCTGAATTAATTAGGAAATAGCAGATATTTTAACAAATTGGATTTTATAGAAATCTTTGTTAAAATTTCCCTTATCACTGTATTATTTAAGTTCTTTTAAAACTACTGTTTTGCATCACTGTTAACCCACTTTATTCTGCTACATTATAAATTTCTGCACATATTACATTTAAAAGCTGTTGATATTATTAGCTACCAACTAGCCTTCCTGACAGAAGTCATGATATTAGCTACCATTATTATCTGGCAGAGTAAAATCTTTTTTTTTAATGAACAGAAAACAGAAACTCTATTAGTTGGTCCAAAAATGGAACAGTCAAAACCCAAGTCACAGATCTGGCAGTTGTTTCACACATTTTAACAAAATATATTTTTTAATTTGAGGAACATTGCTAAATTTAATAGTTTTATCCCAAAAGGATGCTGAAATGCTGATACATGCTTCACGTGCTATTATAAGCCAGATTATTGCAACTCTCTTTTTACTGGTCTCTCTGAGCTACTACATCTCATTTTATATCTCAACAATAACTCTTAGATCTCTTACTGCTTTTCTTTTAAAAGGTTCCAAAAGTATCCCACAATAAATCTGGTGAGGCATCTTTCAGTATTTATAACCCTAAACTGGAACACCCTCCCCTTGGATCTTAGAACATAAAACTCCATTGGTATTTAAAAAAAAAAAAAAAAAAAAATACAGATCTTTTTAACTTGGTATTTATTATTTGTGTTGTCTTTGCTGGTATCATTCCTCTCTTTCTCTTTTTTGACTTTGTTATTAAACTGTTTCTGGTTGCTTTGTTTGTTTCCTATATTGCCGTTGCTATTTATTGTTTATATTTTATTTACCTTTTGTTATTCTCATTTTGTTTTGTTCTGCATCTTTGCATGAAATGTGCAATACAAATAAAGTTATTATAATTAGCCACAAGTGAGAAATGCACTAACCTTTCTGACAGAAAGACACTTGATACGTGATAACAGATTTAATAGCTTAGCTACACAGTAACCATTAAGTATTTTGTATTTAATTAAACAGAATTTAATTAATCAGTAATGTTTTAACATCAACATTTTTAATATTTATGAATGAAGCAAGCTCTGGATGGTTGGTCAGGTACGGACCGGGATTTGCAGTGAAGAAGAATACAGCACGTTAATGGCTGAAGCTTTGTTGGATTGTAATAACTGCGTGAGGAAAGGGGGTGGATATCTGTGAAGGCAAACTTTTCCCATGTGCTTTGCAAGGCTTTTAAGAGGTAAGAAATGAATCCTACATATTTTAAAGACTTTAAGGATGCACACAATGTGTATAAGGATATCAAGGGTACCTTTTATAAATTACCACTGAGCATTTTCCTCCAGTGAGGTTGCTATACCACAAAATCGGGAAACATGCTGTGAGGTATCTCACCAGTGAATTTAAGCAAAGCCTAACCAAGTAGTGTTGGTACTTAAAGCTAACCAGACCCCGAAGCGTTTCCATATTATGACTTAAAAGCTCATGAACACATCAAAGTCGGAAGAACTACTTCCCAACTCAGGAAATGTGACCATCCGAGGAGCATCTGAATGCTATTAATGCTATTAATATTGAGACTGATCTGGCTCCAAAGGGACTGCACTGCAGTGACATAATACATGAAGGACTGGGAATGAAAAATGAATGTACATTATCTTTGTGACATCATCACTTGATAATCATTTACAGTAAAAAGCTGTTATGTACACACTGGTTTACTGCAGGACACTGTCATAATTCTATCAGGTTACACAGTAGTGCCCTCTCCCCACTGACCACAGAATTTGATTTCTAAAGGAGGCACTTGGCAGCCAATCAGAGGCCAAATGTAATGTGGTCACTGTGTGGCCTTTAATTAAGTCCTTCCAGAGTGGAGGATTTACTGTCCTGCAATAAGAAAAGAATGAGTAGTAATCCATAAAGCATTTATGTTACCGCAAACTGTGCGTACAGATGAGGATTCATGCTTTAGCGATGCATTACTAGACATGTGTGACAGCATGTAAAAAGTATTGTAATATACTATATTTGCAATGGCATAAACATGAATGGCAGAACTTGAAATACCTTTTCCTGGAGGATAATGCATTAACATTAGCTATAATACTAGTTTTGGACTTTCTTGTGTCCAATATCTGACTATCCATGGCTCTGCATGGGCTACTCAAGTCCTTTGTGTCTAGATAAAGGTCTTTTGTCAAAACTACTCCAGCACAGCTGATAGTGTGGAGGCCGTTCTGAAGAATGAGTTTTCGGAACACTGAACAGCTTGAAATACTAAATAATGATTTATTCAACAAAAGTGCACAGACGTGAATTCTGCAGTGCTCTTTGTGCAGGTCTGATGAACAGGGCCGGAGCTTTGTCATTTAAATCAGCAAATACATTCTAACAGCTCCTCACAATCAAAGGAAACAAATAAGAACAAATGCCTGGGAGGCCTGTTTGGCAGACTTGCGAATGAGGTTTTACTCATGCCAGGAAATTATTCAGGTGTAGAGGTAGCGACTGTACATGCCCTACTTTTTATGCTACTTCTCCACTGCTGCTACTAAGAGGCGCTGCTCGGAAAATCAGGTTCTACAAAAGCAGGATTAAGGTATGGGTCAGCAACAATGACATCAGTCTCCATTACTTACGTAATGAGATCTTGGTTTGGGGGATTCTCCAGAGGCTTCCTTTGTATACAGGCTGGAAAAAGACTTTGATGATGATTACTACTGTAAACCCAATAGTATACAAATGGTATTTCCAGTATCACAAGCATGAGTTAATACTAATCCTGTGTTGTAATTGATTTTTCAGTGATGAGATGTTCACTGGGAGATGTCAGACTAAGACAAGGTTTAATTCTTGTCTGTGAAACTGGTCACCAAGCAGGCAGCTACATGAGTGGGCCAGATACTTTAGTGCCTATTAGTGCCAGTTTTTAGACGGTTTCCATTTAGTAAGTCAATTTTAAGAGTAATGATAACAAAACATACTTTAATGAAGGCTGGATTGCCAGATGGGCAAAGCAGGCAATCGCCGCAGGCCTGCCCAAGGCTGACTTTGTGGTTATTTGATTAAATGCAATTTCTATGGTAATTTGCATGAAGTACAATAAAAACTGAAATGGCAATGGTGGTTCATAAATTCTACTTGAGGCCCTGTCTTATAATGGTGCCCTGTGTCTCCACCAATTTTACATTTCAAAATATAAAGTCTTCTGTGGCTTTAAAGGAGTCTGAGAAAAAATGTAAATTGCTTGAAAGACATTGGGAGGAGCTAACTTAAGACTCCATTGAGTTGCATTGTGGAGCCAGGATATCTTGGCCTCAAAATCATTGAATTTGACAATTCTTTTCAAATCTGTCTCTCACGAGTCCTTGCCAATAATGAAAAATTAAAAGCTTTTTATTCTTGGGGTGACCTGTGTACTGGCTATTTATGTTTTATGCAAGGAGGTTGTCAATCACCATGCTAATAAAGAACATCGCCATTTATGATGAAGTAGTAGCAGTATGTAGTATGTAGTAGTCTGCATATTGAAGTGTCATTGTGCAAGATACTGTACCCAACATTGCTCCAGATGGCAGAAAAAATGTTAAATGCTTTGAACAAAAGCGCTACATAAATGTAGCCATTTATCATTTAGTAGTGCTTAAGTCTTTATTTGGTAAATGTAGCATGTCTACGTATGATTTTTAATAAACTTATGAGAATTAATATTTTGGAAATATTAACTCTTAAACCTTGAAATAGGGCACCACCGGAGTTTCAATTCACCCAGATTCTCCGGACCTCTGGATAGCGTTTATAATTAGTTAATAATCGCTCAATTATCTTCAATCAATCTGTTAGTCTCACATCAAAGGAGTAAATCCTCGTGACAGGGACTTGGAGTTAGACAATACACACACACAGTTCCTGTGATTACAGTGAAATTTAACTAAGATAACTAAGGTGAATGTAAATGCGGTTAAATATACATCAAAGAAATAAACAATGGCTAAAAACATGGGGCAAACAACGAGTATGTGGAGTTCTATTGTAAATTGGGTTCTCTTGTGGGGAGAATTTGATTCACACGGACAGCTTAAAGCTGTCGGCCGCTCGCTTTCTCTGCCAGGGAATTGCTCCGGAGGTCCGTCTTGGTTGGCTTATTGAAGAAAACTTGCAGTGGGAGGCCTTTACAACCCTGGCTCGGGTTAAAGGTTTGGTCATCCTTTGTTACTGCTGGCGGGCCCACGTGACAAGCCCGGGCGTTGGTGGGAGCAGTATAAGTTAGCTCGATGAATAAAGCTTAAAAAGAACCTGGTCGTTCTAGAATTAAAATTGTGTAACTTAACGGTCTGATAACTTTTAACAAACAAAACCAAAAGAAAATAAAAAGCAAGTAAGTTGCTGGAAACGAGGGAAAAATCGAGGTCGCGGCACTTCGCGTGTGTGGCTTGAAAAGAACAAAAGCATTAACGCGGCGAGCCGGGTTGAACATCTTAGGGCGTTGCTCAGAGAAGGAGCACGCTGAGCGCATGCTGAAGTGCCAGGGAAGAGCGAAGAGGACAAGAGAGTGAGCATGTGTCGCTGCTTTTGTTTGTTGGGGCGTGGTTCCCAGGAGGCTTCTTTCCTTTGAGAGGGAGGGCTTTGTTCCCCTTTAACTGTAATGTCTATTTTAAAAGTCTATTTGCGCACATTATAATCAAATATCTTCCCACAATCAAACCTTAATTGTCAAACGGGTATACCGTTCTTAGTTTTAAGCATTTGATAAAAAGGAAAACAGTTGTCAGTAGTTCAACCTTAAGGTTAGCATTTCCTAGGAATCACATCAGATGAGAGAAACTTAACTAGCTTCCTGGATAATATTACTACTTAGAGAACATAAGCAAGATACACGAATGGCATCAGCTTATGAACAGGTAAATACAGAGTGACATTTATACATTAAACGGAATTTCAGAATGATGGCATGTAATACTTATTTGGCCACTTGGGGGAGCTCTGGTTCCATGACTATACAGTGGGGGAAAAAAGTATTTGACCCCTTGCTGATTTTGCAGGTTTGCCCACTTACAAAGAATGCAACAATCTACAATTTTAATCATATGTAAATTCTAACAGTGAAAGACAGAATCCCAAAGAAAATTCCAGAAAATCACATCATATGAATTTATAAAAATTGATGACCATCTGATGAGGAAAAACAAGTATTTGACCCCCTACCAAACAGCAAGTATTCTGGCTCCTACAAGCCAGTTAGTCTTTCTTTAAGACACAGCCCCAATCCCAACCAATTATCTACATCAAATACACCTGCCTCACCTCGTTACCTGTATAAAAGACACCTGTCAACACCCAAACAACCAGCATCCAACATCACCACCATGGGCAAGACCAAAGAGCTTTCTACGGACATCAGGGACAAGATTGTTGATCTGCACAAGGCTGGGATGGGCTACAAGAGAATCGGAAAGCAACTTGGAGAGAAAAGATCAACTGTCGG
>NC_060159.1:4809223-4843753 GCF_021292245.1 Micropterus dolomieu
ATAAGCAAGATACACGAATGGCATCAGCTTATGAACAGGTAAATACAGAGTGACATTTATACATTAAACGGAATTTCAGAATGATGGCATGTAATACTTATTTGGCCACTTGGGGGAGCTCTGGTTCCATGACTATAGCTTTGATTATTCTTTCAACAATCCTTTGCTCAGGAGCTGGGGAATTAAGCGAGTAGTATGGGCTAACATTTCTTTATCATATCATTTCTAAAGGAAGTGTCAGAAAGTGCTACTAACTTAGCAAGCATTATTTAAATAGAACAAAACACAGTTTATAACGAAACATTTGTTCGCTCAAGAAGGCAGGGGTTCAAACAAGCTCATCAGATTTACTACTACTGTTTTGACTACTTCCTCAGTGAACTGTTTTTTAAGAGGTCAATTGCGGTTACCAGCTACTGCTCCACTCCCAAATCTGTTGTTCAACGTCAAAACAGTAAAAGTGATTAATATATAAAAAAGCTCAGAATGAGTGCAAACCTGAGGTGGACATATTCCTGGAAAGCTGCAGAGGCTGCAGGATGTCATTCCAACCTACCTAACACTGACAGGTTCCTCTTCCTCTGAGAAAATTGATCAACGAAATTAACAGCTGCAGTGTTTGCTTGAAATGCAAACTTTGCCGCGTTGCTAGTCTCGCTGCAAGGTTTTCAAACAAATTATACAGAAAATTACATTTAATAGCTAATTATATCTATATTATATATTATATCTCGATAAAAGAAGCAAATTAACCTTATGTTACATATATTACACATAGCTTTACAAACGGGAAGATGTCCTTTATAGGGTGCAGACAGGCATCTGGCATTACTGTTGTGCTTTTGGTCTTTGCAAGCGCAGACAGCTGGTTGATCATAAAACTCGAGTCCACAACTTAATTTCTGTGGCTGTCTGTCAGGGTAATTGGCTCATCACAGCCTAATGCATCCTTCACCTTTGCTGTTATTCATTGCATCAACTTCCAAAAAGTGAATGACCGCTTTCCTGGAAGTTCTGAGCTAAGTAAATGTGAAAGATATAGGGTGCAAAAACATCCCGTTGGCTCTAAAAATGTTATAATGTTTGCGTCATCTGTGATGTACAGACTACTGCCATCACCTGTTTAATTGCATAGAATAAAAAAATACCATAAGTTTAACCTCTTGGAAACACACACTTATTTCCAGGAAAAACACCTAAAATAACATACCCAAAATGAATCAGTAATAACTCCTCAACCATTAGGCCTAGATGCATAATTCTCCTTTGACAGGTCAGAAGCTAAGGAATATGAATTAACTGTATGTAATGAATCTATTTATTTTTCTATTTAAGAGTAAATGGAGATGCAACAAAGGAAAATATGATATTTTCATCCTCTATATTTTAATGGCAATATCACCATTAAATCCATCATCCAACTCATTTTAATGCAACCGAAACAAACTTCTAATAGACCTGGAATACATCTGTAACTGTAAATCTGATGAAAATAAACTAATAAACAATAGTTATTACACAAAATGTTCACTTGAGTTTTCTTCAAAACACTATTTCTGTCCATACAATTACATTCCAAATAACATAAACCTTCCAAAACATTGAAATATTGATGAAAACAGTGAATATGGATGAACATTCCTGTGACCAAAAGCACTCACATGCTTTACAGGCCTACAAGTTGATATCCTACAGGGCTGTAAGTGGACTCTTTCTGTTCGTATTGAGCAGATGAATCGTTTGGTATATTTATCTATTTATATTTGGTATGTCTGTGTAACTACTGCAAGTTGGACAATAAAGGCCGTCTCTCCCAAAGCAACACTTTTTCTCTCCTTCATTTTGACGAGAGAAACGATACCTAATGGTGCTTTCAGACAAAAAGCGAAGCGATTGGGGCGTTTGGGGCGGTGAGTTTACATACAAAGTCAATACAAAGACCCGTAGAACCGCGATTTCCTGTCGGGCGGCGCGAAGGGGTGGGGCTGGCGACGTGAAGGCAACGCAAAGGAATTCGTGTGAGTTGAGTCGCAATAGCCTATCAGTGTTGAGATTGTCCTACCTGGTGAGTTCAGAAAACATGTGTCTGTAACTTTATTCCAGCTATCATTGTACTTTACTGTGACCAAGTTAGCATAGAATAGCCCTGATCTGACAAAGCATGAATTCATATGTTTAACAAATCTGCATCATGTTGTAGTTATTTCGGCATCAGTTTAATCCGTTTATTGCTATTTAATCACAGCAAAATGTTTACTTTGGGTTCATACAGTTGTAGTAATGGCGAGTTGTTTAGTCACATTATCACGTTAAAATCGCCTTCTCATATGCAGCGAATGTACTCACGTGAGGAAAGTGTCGTTTGCAAATATTCACTCACTTTGAATTTGATGCCTGCAACACATTCCAAAAAAGCTGGGACAGGGGCAACAAAAGACTGGGAAAGTTGAGGAATGCTCAAAAAAACCTGTTTGGAACATTCCACAGGTGAACAGGTTAATTGAAAACAGGTGAGTGTCATGATTGGGTATAAAAGGAGCATCTCCGAAAGGCGCAGTCATTCACAAGCAAGGATGGGGCGAGGTTCACCACTTTGTGAACAGCTGCATGAGCAAATAGCCCAACAGTTTAAGAACAACGTTTCTCAACCTAGAATTGCCAGGGATTTAGGGATTTCATCATCTACGGTCCATAATATCATCAAAAGAATCAGAGAATCTGGAGAAATCTCTGCACGTGACCTTCAATCCCTCAGGCACGGGCGCCATATAGGGGGGAAAGGTTAGGACAATGCCAAGGGCCCCTGACTGTCAGGGGCCCCAAAAAATAATTATAAACTAATATCAAATTATATTATATTATACATTAGATAAACCATCATCGCTGAGTATAAATATATTTAAAATATAATAATAATAAAATAAATCATCTCTTTGTTTTTACTTGTCTTTGGCAGTAAAAGTAAAAAAAAAAAATCCCAACTGACCAAAAAGTAAACCTAAATATTGACCGACCACCCCCCTGTATCTGCATGAAATAGTTTGGTCCTGCCTTAGCGCACTCATCAGTGATGGTGTTTAGTTGCAGTCAGTAGATGCGCCAGAAACACAGTGCTCACAATGTTGCCTAGTAAACCAAACTCTGGTTTTCAAAAAAGGAAAGAGAGAAAAGAGAGAGAGGAAAGACAAAGGAAAGGATGTCAATCTATAACCCAGTTTTTCCCCAAGAAAGGTGGGCAGCCTTTAGTCTGTGAGTGGTGTTAACCTGTTGGCTTAATGTCCACAGTGAAATAAGATAGCTAGCTACAGACTATTTAACATTTAATCAGTGCAGGGAAACGTTTAACAAGAGATTCATATTAAATCATTGTCCCTGCCCCTTTTAGCAGACTAACAGATGAGTCAGCAACACCCCAGTCTCCCTGTCCCAGTGAAGATGAGCAACAGTGTGTGAATGACAGGCCAGTTAGCATCATTCCAGGGAGGCTGTGGGGATTTCTGCGTCTCTCTTGCTCTTTTTACCATAACAAAAAAGAAAAAGAAATATTTTTTAATGACAGAAATTCAAACACAAATTATTTTCTCACATAATGATCATTATGAAAAAAAAAATACTTCTTGTCTGTACTGGAGGCTGGACAGCAGTTTACCTTTTAATCTGGATTAAAATAATCCAGGTTGATACGATCATTTGATTGTAGAGAGCTTTACCATAAGAGTGGAAGCTGACCTTGAGACAGTCACTGCTCACGGCATCTCCCATCCAGACAAGACCAAAAGTCATTGCAAATGATGAGACTGAACCAGGAACAGAGTAAAGGGAGTGGAGATAAGAGGTAAGCTAACCCAGGTCAGCCCTAAGGCTATTCCACTAACAAGCTAACTCCTGGCTAATGTCCGCTAACAGGAAAATATAATGGATGAAATACGACTTAGGCTAACTCAGCAGCGAGAAATCAGAGACTGCTGTGCCCTCATCTTTATTCAGATCTGGCTACACCACAACTGAAAGTCGACAGAATTTAAGACTCCAGTAAGACCAGGTGTCTGAACTACGTAGAAGGATTTAAGGTTAGAAAGGTAACCAGATTTAACCCTGCGTTTTCAGTCCTACGCTGGTGGTTCACTTCTTACCTGGTACACAGCCATGGTAATTTATGCCTATTGTCTAACCTGCACTGGAGCTGTTTGAGATTATGTTTGAGATAAGAGATGAACGCTATAAAAGCACCGCCTCCTGACCAATTATTTCCTTTGGAAAATGGCTTCACGATTCCTAGAAGATCCTGCAGACTATTTTATAAGTTACTTTTATGTATGGGTGATGCAGACACAATGTTGTATGCTGGTATCATCCTACAACAGGGACTGACTGAAGCACTAATACCTTGTACTTGTACTTTTACGATATGAAAGTAAGCCTACTTAGCGTTTATTTGCTCCCAAGTACGTTTCACACATCCTGTTGCAGCTGTTAAAAAAAATGGTTTTCATGTAGTGTTTTTACTATTTGGACACAGATGAGTTTTCATAAAATGTTGGGAACTTGAGACGTGGTTGAAACTACTATTTGAGCACATTTTATTGCATTCAATTCAAGGAGAGGGGGTTTTCATTATGAAATAGACTTTTACTTAGACAACAATACATACAATGTTTCTTTTTGTTGTTTTAAGAGTGAGTATTTTGGTTTAAAAGAATATTTGGTTATCATTGCTTATATTATGTTTGGGATGAACATGATTATTGCTTACTTCCAAGGCCTGGCCCCCTGTCCAGCGACATAGGCCCTCAGCTTTCCCCTTTCCCCCACTAAGGGATGGGTTGGCCCATAGCACACACCAGATTTATCAAACAGAAAAATCAGTTGAGGTACAGTACAGGGGACGTCCTGATCCAGGTAGCAGATGTGAACAAATTGCTGCTTTTCTGGAGGGTTAACACACATCGACAAAGGGGAAATGGGACAGTGGTATATCCTGAAAACCTACACCATCAAGATGATGCTGGTGTGCAGGGCTTACACAGAAAACAATAGGCATAGGTGTTGACCTTGTCAGTGTGTGTTGTTCTTAGAGACTGTCCTCCACGTAAAATCAGCTGGTTGTGATGTGATGTTAAAAGATAATACAGTACATTCATAACCCTAGACCTCCAATGATGCACTTAGCTCCTTTCTCCTCCTCTCCCTCTCCATCTGTATGGATTCTTATCCCCGTAATGCATGTAACTAACTGATCTTTTTGCTTCTCCTATAGTTTTGTGCTTTCTCGTCCTTCTCCTCTTCTTCGATCCCTTTTTGCGGGTGTGTCTGGATCAGGAGCTGTGGGGTCTGGGTCTGTGGTTGCGGGCTTCCAGCTGCCCCCATGTTCCTGCTCAACACCTGTTGCTACAATTATCATTATTAGTCAGATTATTATTATCATTAATAATGTTATTGTTATAATTATTATTCATTTTTATTCATGTCTCTACCACTAATACCTTTACTGTTTTGCTTTTACTGTGTTGATATTACGTTGGGCTTCTCATCAATTCTGAAGAGTGGTTTATTACAGTTATTTCATTCTTTATTGATAACTATGGGAGGTAAAAGTATTGATCAGCGATCTGCACTCTGGTCTTAAGATCCTGAGATTGATTACTTCTGTCTCTTCCCACATACCTGTGGAAGTTACATTATTTTCGTCATTAGAGTGAAGTTCTTGCTGAGGAAACATCAATTTCAAAAAAACCCAACATATTTTCATGTAAAGGACAAGGATCTCCAGCAGCCATGTGAATGATGACTCTTGTCTGTTAGACGTTCACGACGTATTCATTTAGCCATTTAATATGGAGGACTTGTTGGTCCTTAAGGTGAAAAAACATGAGCTGTAAAGTGATCTAAGCATTTATTTTAACAGAATGAGGTGTATTATAGTAAAGTTAATGTAAACCATGTGTATTTAAAGATGGTGCAGGATTTCTTCGTCACCCCCTGACCAGCATGCTGCCCCTGGTGGCGGGATCAGAGCCACTGAGATGAGTCAGGGTGAAATCCATTGCTTTTCAAAGTACTAGTGTTGCTGAAGCTTCTATGCTCCTATAGAGTGCAGACTGCTCAAGGTCAAATGAAATAAAATCAATAAAAAGAAATGTATTATCATAAGACCCTCAGAATGGACGTCAAATGGACATCATTCAATTATCATGACCTACCATATAACATTTTCACACAGACAATACATAAGTCAGGGCAATGTGTCCAAAATAGCCTGGAAGGGACAGATAGATGAAGCATTACTTGAAGGCCAGCATCCAAAAACAATATACTTGATTAACAGAAGATGACAAGGGTTGTAGATGTGTGTGTGTGTGTGTGAGGAATAATCACCAAATGACAAGCCACTTAAACAGGCAAGTTATGTCTAAAAGAAATGTGGGAGGTCTGTATTGCCTGGGTCTGTCACAGCACCCTGCCTGGCCCTTATAAACCACTCAGCGTGAAACACAACACAAGGTGGGTTTTCCCCATTCATGATGACGCCAGCACTCCAGCACTGTATCATCTTTGCTTTTGGTCATTCAGCCACCTGCAGGAACATTTTACAACTATCATCTTGCCTGTTGCCTCTGTTCCCAAAATAACCAAGCACCATCATCATCAGCCCCCCCCCCCTCCGCCGCCACATGGTTACAGTTAAGTAGGCTACATAAATCAGGCGCCACCGCTGGTGTGAGCTTGTAGAGGCAGACGGGAGGCACACATGCACCTCACACCGCCGCGGCTCGTCGCTGCTACTGCAGCCGGTGCAGCGAAGGAGACTCACGGCTTTTTCCATCACACAGAGGCGGAATGGCTTGAGACCAGACAACACGGACTCGTTTCGATCGGCTGATGCACGATGATTTTTTGACTGTGGGCCTGTCTGTGTGTGTTCATCCGTCTTGCCACGAATTGCTGCAGTGCTGTTTTTTTTTTCCTCCAGGTGTTGAGGTGTGTGTGTGTGTGTGTGTGTGAGTGTGTGTGTGTGTGTGTGTGTGTGTGTGTGTGTATGCGTGCGTGTGTGTGTGTGCGCGCGTGTGTGTGTGCGTGTGGGTGCATGGTGGTGATGTTGTAGCCCGGTGTAATTCTCTTACGAATTGGACTAAGCCGGAGAACGGAGTCTGATGTCACATGTGCTTCATAGGAGGAGACGGGGCATCTGCAAGCTGGATTTTGTGGAGGATGCTGCGGCAAGTGATACACAGATGGCTCAAGGCTTCGTTCTACTGGCTGGGCTTATTCGTTAGCAGGCACCCCGTTTTTTTCCTCACTGTCCCCGCGGTCCTCACCATCATTTTCGGATCTACCGTGCTGAGCCGATTCAAGCCGGAGACGGACCTGGAGGTGCTGGTCGCCCCTACTCACAGCCTCGCCAAGATCGAGCGGAGTCTCGCCAACAGCCTGTTTCCCATCGACCAGTCGAAGCACAAGCTGTACTCGGATTTGCACACCCCGGGCAGATATGGCAGGCTGATCCTGCTGGCCAAGTCCGGGGGGAACATCCTGGAGCTGGCCGATCAGGTCCTACAGGTTCACAAGCAGGTGTTGGATTTTCGCGTCAATTACAAGGGATTCAATTACACGTTCGCGCACCTCTGCGTCTTGAGCCACAGGGACAAGCGCTGCCTCTTGGATGATATCATCACCATCTTCGAAGAAATCAGACTGGCCGTGCTTTCCAACAGCACCTTCCATAAGGTGCCCGTGAGCTATCCAAACACAACCTTAAAGGTGAGATTTGACCGCACACTGCAGCTCGTCCTAACACGCATGTCAGCCAGGCCTGCACACACTAGCCTATCCCCCAAAACCTCCCAGTCAGAGCACAGTGTGGTGACAGTGCAGCAGCAGCAATGAGCATGTGAATAGCTTGTGGCAGGCTGGCCCTCAGAGCTTGCCATAATTTCTGAATGAACGCAGCGGGCTTGTATTCACTCAGGCTGTGATGTGGGGCTGCAGATTGCTACATAAATCAGCCAGAGAGGGAATCCTCTCCATAATACAGCCGGGTTTGCAGTTTTCCCCCTCCCTTGCTGGTGCAGGTGAATTGATTGGTTGCATGTAGCCCCTCACTGCCCTGCTCTCTATTCTTACACACAAACTCTCTCTCTCTCTCACATACACAGGGATACCCTGCCTTTTTGATGCAGTGTTTCCCTCTTGCCTTCTCCTGACTGCACGTGCGGCATGATGTGGCTACAGCAGCTAATAGGCTTCCAGGTGTGCTGTTTGCCTGGCTCTTCCGCTCAGTTGCTCAGTGAGACCGGACTGCACACATGCAGCTATATCAGTCACATACAAGTTGCTGGCAGCAGTTAACATTCAACAAGACACGCCAAGATGCTGCATGTAGACATACAGGGGCACTTTCAGTAGGCCCGCAAATACATCAAGTACAGATGTACTCTGCAGATGGAACCTAGTGCTATTTGTCTGATCAGGTGTTCGGGAGCATGTGAGGCTTTTAGAATGAAAATATGTTTTTCACGTGTTTACACCCATTGTCACACACAAGGCAAGTACAGTACAAGGTTATGGGTTTATTTTGAATTTGCTCATGATGTGGGTTAATTGTGAAGGGATAAGGAATTTTCATCATTTTGAATGAACCTATGGCCTTGAGGTGCGTACAGATCTGATAGAAAATGGACACATAAAGTCACTGTAACAACCTGCTTATTCAACACAATTAGATTGTGAGATAAACGCCACAGCACGCTGCCTTTTCTGTATATGCCAAACACATACTGTAGGCTCAAACTGACAATGCACATCTTTAATGTATCTTAAGCCTGGTCTCCAGAATAGCAGATTGTAACTTTCAGTGAGAGCTGCCACAGCAGTGTGAGCTATCCAGGCAGCATCAGTGTCTGCATGGAGTAGGAGGACATTTATCGTCCTGTTGCCAACTGTTTGGCTCCTAATATTAAGGATAAGGGACAAGTGGTATATTCTCGTTTTGGATGATGAGTGTGAGTCAAATATGGGTCCCTAAAGAGCCTGTTTATTCATTTTATACTAAATATATGAAAAACATTGCTAACCAGTGAAAACCATGTAACTTCAAATTTGGAAGTTTTCCAGATAAAGTAAAAGATTAAGTGTTCATGTGTTGAGAACATTCTACCTCTTAACATAAATAAACTATTTGAAAACACAGTCAGAAAAACGGAAACTACCTGCATGGTTATATAATGGACGGAAGTGAGTTTATTGATTACTTGATAGACAGAAAATGAATCAGAAATACAATTTTGCTAAAAACTATCAAAATTTCGAGACTCCATGATACGATATTATCACGATACTTATGTCACGATACGATATTATTTCGATTTTAAACATATTGCGATGTATTGGTATTATAATATTACTTTTTTCCAGCTTTGAATTGTGTCCCCAACTCTTTTTCTAGTGGACTGAAAAAGCAATAGATTTTATTATTATAGTTCCAAAAAAGTTACATTTTTCATGTACAATTTATTTAATAAAAGACTGATACTTGGGCTCTGTGTATAGTACAGTATTGCCATGGAAAATATTGCATTACCAAGCTGTAGCTGTAGTGTTCTCTGCTCCAATAATCAATAGCCTACAAGTGAGGGTTTTTTTTTTGTAATTTGGGTGAACTGTCCCTTTAAGTCTTGATGTATGTACATGCTAATATGCTCTTTTCATACAGTATGCAGTACGCATGCACATACTCAGGCACACTCACATTATCATTAACATGAATTACAGTTTTCCTGTTCTTGAAGGTTGATTTGACCTCCTTCCTCCCCAGCTCTCCTCACTCTATCAGGCACTCTCCATGTTCCTGGATCCTTCTTCTCTCTGTCTGCCTGTTTGACGAGCTGTCTGGGGTAATTTATTTGCCTGACTTCTTGTGCCTCATCCCCCTCTTTGATGTCACAACCAGGGTTTATTTCTGTGCTTGTTATACAGACGTAGTCTTTGTAAAAAGACTTTTTGCTGAGCTGAACTTTAGCTCTTTTCCCAGGAGAAAATGCTTTAAATATATAGTCTTTGTTTTGCTCTGCTGTATTTTCAGTTGTGTAATCTTTTTACACTGTCAGGTATTACAGAAATAAAAATACATCAAGGAGTACATTAAAAAAGATAAAGCAAATGGGGCTACGTGAACAATTGGACAATTCCAACAAAGGAAAAGTAAAACTGTGAGAAATCAGTCAGCTCTGGTGGTGATGTGGTTTCATCATGCATTTACATCACCAGCAACCACATCACCATGCTAATGTCTGAGCTTGTTGATTGCTGGTTAGAATGCCCATATTGTTAGAACAACATATTGGACATACGGCAATGCTGGTATGTGATTATCTGCTGATAGCACAGTTTGTCCCAGGTTATACAAATCTGACAAATATACATCTGTTTTCCAGTTGCCCAAATGTTATGGACCAGAATCCACAACTGTTATTGCAAGGTCTCAACTGTAATTAGCTCATGGTCAAGTCCATGAGCTAATTACAGTTTCAGTTTTAAGGCTGTTCTCGCCGAAAAATCAACTGCATCAGCTGTTTAAGAACAGTTAAAATTGAGTTTAAAAGTGTTCAATAATAATGTATTACACACAATATAAACAAACATCTTAATAAGGATCCTTTAGTTGACTTTTTAACCATGCTAGCAGCAGTGTTGGTTGGTCAGTCAGTCGGTTGGTCAGTCCACCACTTTGGACAAACTTGAAATATCTCAACAACTATATGATGGACAGCCATGAAACTTGGCACAGACATTCGTGGTCCCAAGGATAAGATATTTTTAGCTTTTAGTAAGAGTCAATTATTCAATGGATTGCCATGAAGCGCACTGAAATGGTTACCATGGCTATAGACACACAATGGATGTCTTATGAGACGTTCATATGTATGGCCCTCTAAAATCTGTGGATTATGCGGTCCAGACCAACAATAACATGAACCTATCGTTGCTCCATGATGTAAGATATCCAGGTAGAAATTTGAAGGGATTTGTTGTCTTTTCTATCCACCAACTGTATCACCAATAGTCAAATGACCTTTCCACCACATGGCCTTTTTTAAACAATTTCTGGACCATTTGAGTTTTTCATTTTTAAACGCAAACCGGACCAGTCGGAAAATTTTAAACAATCTATCATCCTTGTATTGGTTCGATTCAGAAAACAGAACTTGAGTTGGGAACCCGCCCTAAAATCCCGTCATTAGAGAGTTTGAGCTTTTAGGGAGGGTAGAGAGCACTGGATTTATAACACAAGACAACACGAGAGCAGCATTAAGAAACGAAATGTGGCACAATGAGCATTATATCTTGATAATCCTGTTGTCATAATTGTTGGAAGCCAAAATTGTAACAGAAAATAAAATTGAAATAATTACACAGCCCTACTCTTAAGTTTCTCTTGTGAAATTAAGAGCAAATGGTAATTTATTTCAATATTAAAACAAAGAGGTACAATGTAATTCTGCCTGTGTCAGACCTTTATTTGTGTCTGATTTCCTGGGCTCTTCTGATATCATCTTTTCTATCAGGTTAAGCCAAACCTGTGTGGACTTTTAAGTAACATTAAAAAGACATTCCATTTTGGACTTGACTATTAATCAGACTGAATTTGCAGTTTACATTATTAGTCTAGTGTTATTAGTAATCTATTAGTAGTCTGATTATTTTGTTCATGTGAGCTGTTTGGTTTTAGGTTCGTTATTTTTGGGATTGTTATTTTGCCCTAATACCTTTCCCTTCAAAGTCACAGAGAAGCTGTAGCTGTTGCTTGGAACACCTAATAATTTCACATTGATCTCAGATATATGCTTATTCAGGAGTTATTACCGTGAGCCGACTTGCCATTTTCATGTACATTTTCTGTTCTGGGACAGGTAGATACAGACCTATTTGAATCACCTCAAAACCAGAAAACAAACATATTTACCTGACAGGTGGAGAATGTTTGATATCTTCTGTTTAGAGCCACACATGCAGGGGTAAGAATATCTTAAAATAGAATGATTTAATCAATATCTTAAGGTAATGTTTCAGCCCATTGTCTTTAGATACCCGTTCGATATCTTAAGATAATGAGATACTTAAGTTGTCATCTTGTGATAATGAGGGACCTTATAAAAGAGCAAGTCTGGCTGCTCTGGGCTGCCATAAATAAAAGCTCCGATGGTCACAATGGAACAAGGCAGAGGTGTGCTATTACTGTGTTACATTTATTCTAACACTAATAATATTGTGTTTGACAAGATCAAGCTTAGAGGACAGTGAATTTGAGCACTGGATTGAATTAAGTTATTGGGTAGTTTGGGTTGTAGGCATGGCAATGTCGAGCTAAGGTCAGTGTTTGTTTAACACCCCCCATTGTTTTTAATATATCATAAAACTGGAGGTGAGCGCGGCAGTAAAGCAAGAAAACAGCTGATCTGCAGAAGGAGGCCTGTAACAGTTGAAATGCAGCAGGAGAGGGGATGCGATAGGAGGATGGGAGAGCAGACTAGGCACAGGAATTAGCTGATGGGGTTAGCTATAGGTGTGCCAATAATTGGCTTGCCCTAGGGTACGTTTAGAAACATGGCAATAAAAAAACAGTCAGTACTGTTCTCAGATGTCTCCTGAAACTGAATTAAAACCCTTAATGAAGTCTTTTAGCATAAAACTGATTTTTTGATAGTTATAATTTGCTTGGAGTCATTAAGACTACACCTGAATTTTGTAAAAATGAAAAGTATGATCATATCATTGTAGTACAATACCACTGAAATAATTAAATAAGATTGAATTATTGCCCAGTAGATAGATTGGTTGATGGATGGATGTGAGGATGCGTCCTATTCTATGTGTAAGAAACCTGATTTTACATGCTGATCATCAACATCAAACATGTGTATCTACTAGGTTTGAGGTTTCAAGATTTAGCAGGGTACTCCTATCATTTGTTGTACTTCCATTAAATTGGCAGACTTGCAAGAGACAGATTTTTTTTGGCGACACAGTCAAATCGAAGCAGTGAATGCTGCAAATCCTGATTGTTAAGCTGGATTTATATTTGATGCACGGCATTACCTCTACTGCCGCAGTAAAACTCTATGGCAAGGGTTTTTAAATATTTAGCTAAGGCTTCTCCCGCTGAAGTATCATTACATGATGAAAACGATGAAATGGTAATTTTGTGCAAAAACATATTCGAAAGATCAGCAGAAATGAATGTGAAGCTTCAGCAATCGGAGTTAGACAAATCAAGTAGATATATTTTAAAGTTCAGACAGCTGAAGTCTCATTTTAGTTTCAGGTCCTCCTTCACTTACATTGAAGTTGCATTAGGAAGGGATCGCTTTGCTGCCAATATGAACAGAAGGAAAAATTACAGCAATCAATAACTCTTGTAATTTAACTGGAAGCTTCTTTCCCCACCTCTCCCACCAGTCCGAGCCTCAGCTTCTCACAGATGCCACACATGCTTGGTTCTGCGTGGTGCCCTATCCCCCACCTCCTCTCACTCTCATTCTCTCTTACTCTCTCACACACTCAGTGAGAACTATATTTCTCTTTCCTAGAAGAATGCCAAATCTCAACCAAACAGACCTTTTTCAGATGCATTAGAAATTGTTGCCCTGATTATGTGTCATTATTCAGCATTGAAGGGCATGTATGAGTTTCAACAGAGTCATGTACTGGATTAGTGTGGGATGATATAATTAAGTGTGTTGTGACTATTGAGATTATCTTGAAATGCTTTAGTGAAGTTGAAAAGTCAGTGTGATAGATTGATTTGTGCTTTGTGCATTTACACAAGTGAAATTAGAGCTAAAGCTTTCCCAGTTCCCTTAGCAATTACTGAGTGATTACATTACATAAACACACTTGTACACTGGCATGAAATAACAAATTTGAAGCCGTGAGTAGGATTGCTTTGAGAGTAACAACGTGGCACAAAAATAATGTATCTGGAAAGAAAAACGGTCTGAATGTTATCAATGATGTGACTTTAAGGTGCAGTGTACACCACCACTAATGTTTTCCTGCTGTCCACATAATGTCATAACAGAAGAAACCATCTGTTTATTTTTTATCACAGCAGTAAATTGTTTAAAGAAACTGAAGCAAAGAATCACTGGATTTATTTATGTACAATCACACTTCTTCATATCTAGAAGTGTGAGATTTCTGTCGAGCGCCCTGCTGTGAAACAGCATATTGTGGATGTTTGGTTGTGTTGGATTATTGTGTTCATACGATAAATCACATCTACAATAAGCTGCACATTATTTTGGTTGCAACAACAAACCAGTGTCACGCAGGAGTTCAGTTTACATCACAATGTTGTGTGGGTGTGTGTCTTGCTTTTCTGATTAAATGGACTGGGGAAATATTCATATGTCAGTGTTTGAAGATGTTCTAAAATTAGACCTGGTGAATAAGCATTTAGCTTTGATATATGAGCATGTTTGCATTAATCAGGAAATCCAGAAAACGCACAGTATTTTTAAATTAGTGTTACACATAAAGCTAAAGCTTGTGGAATTACATTAGAATAAAGAACTAATTCTGTAAATGCCTTGGTTGTGTGTTCAGTAGGTGACCGAACAAATGTTTAACCATGAATCCTCAAGCTGAACTGTATCACTGCATTTCAGGATGGGTTTTTATGTGTGCAATTTTCAGCTTAGCCATGATCCAGTAGCTTAATTGATTCCTGGTTTAACATTTACCCCATGTACAAAAACCAGAAAAACTTTTTTACAGACATGCAGTTAATTAGCTATCACATTTATAAACAGTGCTTTGGATTTATATTGTTACAGTTTGGTCCCAGGAACAGACATAGAACACAATGGGGGGTTGTTTAAGATTAAAGTATTTAACAGTGAAGGCCCTAACTGCGATTAGCCAACAGTGAAGCTTTCGAAGCAGAAAGAAACTTACTTAAAATCCAAGAGGGAAAAATGCCTGTCAAATGAACTGTGGACTGATCTTTGTTTAACGGGTCCATTTGCTTAACTTCACTGCATCTTCACCTGTTTTCTGGGTGCAGCTGGGTGACATATATACGGTGGCAAGTCGTAATCCTTAATTCCAGGCTCTGAAAGGTACAAGAAATTCTTATGCATTTTTTAGTGTTTTAGTTTGTGTCAGACCTTACATAAGACATCCATTGGTCACCGTCTTCTTCTGCTGTACTCCTTTTTTTTTATTGCTGCTAACAGACCACTTCGAAATATGAATAATTTAAACGTGTGGCATAATGTACATCTACAGGGCTATCTCTGCAACACTTTCAGCTTAAATATGAAAAAGGTTGTGCCAGCAACGTGATATTGCTATAGTTCTGTCTTTCTTCCTGACAGATTGACAGATTTTTATTGTCCCAGCTGCCTCACTGAACGCTTCATGGCTCTTCACAACTGTTATTGCACAATTACATAATCTTTTAATTCTTGTCACTGTAATGTCTTGCATGTGCACTATAATTGGTCATTACAATGGAGTAGCACTACAACTTTCACAACCACTTCTGTCCGCAGCTGTAATGTGAGTTAGAGGTAAATCAACACTGAAGCAAATAGGGCAGAAACCTGCTGATGCACTGCTCTCTGTGGGACAGAGCGTTCTAGTATGTTGTACAGCTGGCCGCTCCCTGATCGCTGGTGTCAAAGAAAGTGTTGCGCTGTCACATGGAACATGTTCGCTAGTCACTGGGGTCTGGTCAGGAGAATTGAAAAGGGGTCGAATGGTGTTTTTTATGAAAATTTCAATTCATTAGATCTAATGTCAGATATCTCTGAATCCCCTACAGGATGGCCGTGTGTCCTTTATCGGCCACCAGCTGGGTGGCGTGTCTTTCTCGGCCAACAGCCGTGACCAGCAGGTCAAATTCGCCCGTGCTGTCCAGATCACCTACTACCTCCGCAACCACGGACCCGTGGTGCAGGATGCCATCGCAGAACGTTGGGAGAATGAGTTCTGCGCCCTGGTCAGACGGCTGTCCACGGCCGAGGCACCCCATGCGTCTGACCAGCTCCACATCTTGTCACTCACCTCCTTCAGCCTGTGGCGGGACTTTCACCAGACGGGCGTGCTGGCTAAAGGGGAAGTGCTGGTCAGCCTGGTGCTAGTGCTCCTTGCCGCAACCATCTCCAGCTCCATGCGGGACTGCCTGAGGGGGAAGCCGTTCCTGGGCCTCTTAGGCGTGCTAACCATCTGCATCGCCAACGTCACAGCTGCAGGGATCTTCTTTATATCGGATGGGAAGTTCAACTCTACGCTGCTGGGGATCCCATTCTTTGCCATGGGTGAGTGGGACTTAGACTGACTGTTTTGTATGTGTGTGTCTGTAGTGGTTGGTCAGGGAGGTAACCGGGTTGACCCTCAGATCAGGTTGATTGGGGAAGGGATTGTTACAAACTTCTCCTAATTGTTGCAAAAAAGGCAGAGTGGTGCATGCATGTCCACACACCTTCTTATGTATATAAGGCAAATTGACATGTTCCTTTATGTGATTTTTGCACTGAGAACACATTCAATTGTTGTGCGCAGTTTTTCATTATTTCACTGCGCTTCAAATGAGGTTGTCCTCAGTCTAGGGGTTTTAACAATAAACTCTATAACAGTGTACTATATCAACCATTAGGAGCAACAAAAGGCTAACACACATCAGGACACATGAGTTCTGTGTAGAAAAACAACAGCTGGAATTAATCATGGATCTACATGAATTTAGATTTGTTTCAAATTTACCCACTAAGATTGGACACAGTGTGTGTAGAAACTGGTTGTTTTGCAAAGACATAATGTTAAGTGCTGTGTATATGGTAGGCTAGGCCAGAAAAAATGTGCTTTGTGCATAAACATGGGAAACGTGGGGTGAGATGAAAGGGTATGACTAGAATCATATTGGGGGCGTTGCGGTTGTATGGTAACCACTAGGCCACCAGAACATTGAGGTTTCCGTCGTCTCATAACAAAGTCAATACAAAGAGTAGATGCAAAAATTAGTGAATTAGCTGTAGGGGTTACAAATGGAGAAAAATATTTGTCTGTTTTAATTAAAAATGGTTCCACTTGAGTGAAACATTATGATTTCTGAACACACAAAGACAAGAAGGAAAGAAAACAAAGGAAAATAACAGAACTGATCAACAAAACACAGGTACAAGCACACTCTAGTCAGTGCATACTTAGCTATCCAGTAGGGGTGTCTATTTTTCTCTCTCAGGTTGTTAATGTAGATAGAGATTCTTTTGTAACAATACGATACATTGCTAATCGAAGTGGATTTAATTTAGCCTTAATCAGGAATTTCACTTTTTTTTACCTCTTAAGCCCGAGTCCTTACCCCAGGAAACAACACCTAAAATTTACATTCAGCCCAACAGACATACTGCATTCTGTAGTTAGTATCGCTTACGCCGTTTCTCTTCTTCGGCCTCCTTTTCTTACTCTCTTTGTTTCTTCAGATATACTTTGTCCATTTTCCCCACTACAGTATATATTGCATTTCCTCTCTGTTCGCTCCTAAGGTCACTGGATCCCTAGGGGTTTGGCACAGCTCTGCTGCAGGCTGGCTGACATAACTGAAGTTTAAGTAAGACTCGGGAACAGGAGGCTCCTTGTGACCTGGATGCGGGGGGTGGTGGTGAGAGAGGCTAAAAAGGAAAGTCAGCGAGAAAACAGCAAGGGGAAAAATGTATGTGATGTATAGGAAAGAACAAAAGGAGGGTGTAGAGGAGGAGGGGACAGGCAGACAGAGGGAAGAGGTAGAGAGAATGTCACATAGAGAGGAAGGAGGTGGAGAAGGGCAATGAAGCTGGAGAAGGGCAAAGGAGCTGGAGAGGACTTGATTAAGCGCGTAATTTTATATAACACGACTTCAGAGGCAGTAGATGTCCACTCTTGGGAGGTCCTGCCTGAGACATACCCATTACTATGTGTGCTTTCACACCTAACCTGTTTGGTTAAAACAAATCCTCGTGCGTTTTCCCAGTCAGTACGGTTTGTTTGGGCTGATGTGAAAGCTGCCAATCGAACTCTGGTGGGGACCAAACAACTGCCACCTTTTTGGTCTCAGTCCGCTTCCAAGCTGACTCTGGTAAAAGCAAATGAACCAACCACGGGGTTTATTGATAGCAGATATGTGATCTGTGTATTATTTCAAAAGCTAAACCACTAATTAATCCATCTGCTGATCGTGAAATGTATTCAGGAAGCGATCTTATAATTGATCTGTATAAGCCATTTATAGGCACATTTTATGCAGATCATTTGGTAACCACGGATACATGTCAGTGCGGATATTTTTCCTGATTAATAGGTCAAAAGCGGCTAAAAATGGGCCAGTGCTCCGTGTACTTTGTCAGTTCATTAAGTCCATAAAACATTTTGTGACAGCGATCCCACAGTAATAGCCCTGAATCATTACTATACAAGACAGCTCCTTTTCGTCCTGTTTCTACGTCATTATTCACAACATGTGGTTGATTTGCAGTCTAATATTACTAATAATGCTTATAATGTGTTATTTCTTTGTGAGCTCTTTGCGATACGCATCAGAAGCATTGAAGTGCTGCATGAACTTCTGTCAGTCACGGGAATTTGATTTCCCCACGTGGGTCCTGATGATCCGCTGACGATGCAGGATGACAGTCACCAAAGCTGTCCAATCAACGAGTTACCTGTCAGTCTGTACAAGATTGAGATGGATTTCTAGCCTGAATAAAATAAGACGATATTGTTTCTTAAAAATGTGGTTTAAAAAAGCAGGGCGTCTATTATATTTTAGGTATAGACAAGTATGTATTGTTCGCTACATCAGATATTATTTTTGTCTCCTAGAGAGGGTGTTTCAATTTGAATTTTTGTGTGTAACCTTATTGTTGCTAGATTAGTGTGTGTCTCCACATTTGCTTATAGGGAGTCTTTTAGAGTTAGCCATAAAAATGTTTCCTTAGCTCAGTTTAACCTCCAGGAGTTTCTGAAGGCTTATGTAGAGTGTGTTGCGGCCAAAACGTCGCCAAAGTGTCCCCCAACATCTTTACTGCCGAAACACACAGGGGACAGAATCATTTGTCAAGCAGCCGAGAATTAGTGCTTACTGTTACAGAGGAGCAAAGACAGTTGCAATGTTTATGTTTCATTTATATCTTATAATTACAGTTGTCTTATATTCTGGAATCATGTATTTTACTTGACTTCTCCGACTACCTGAAGAGAACATAAGAATCAACATCCTTAGTTGTCATATACTCTTTCTTCTCTCATTTTTTTTTTGCATTTAACATCCTGGCAAATTTTTGTGTCTGTGCAGGCTTTATAAATTCCTGCATGTCAGGACATTGAGTCTACAGTTTTCCAACTGGACAAGATCAGAGCAAGCTTTCATGTCTGGGTGATTTCTTTGCAGGTGAAGAGATGGGACTTTATTGGCACATCTGAAATGAAAAATGTTGTTGTGTGCAGCGCTCAGAAAACTCTCCTCTCTCTCTCTGTTTCTAAGTCTGCTTCTCTTTTTGTCTGTCTTGTTTGTCTCTCTCCTTCATTCAAACACCATTGCCTAAATGTAGTGAGTTAGCAATGCATTGCAATGTAGAGTTAGCAATGCTAGCTACGACTAGCCTAGCAAGCTGATCCTTGCACATTAGCATCTGTAGTATTCACTTGCCACTTGTTTTGGTACTGCCTGGTATGTGATAGCTTTACAACATTGTGAAGGATTAGGTATCGTTAGCTAACGCTGGTCACTCGCCAAGAAACCTGCCTTTCTCCTCACACCTCAGTTTCTAGCCACTAGCCCTTATTTTTCCACTGGGCAGATTTGTGGCCTATCATATACATGTGCATTTTAAACCTCATTAACACTGTGGCAGTAGCTCCATGTACCAGGATGCAATGTAGCTGAGCTAGCACTGCAGTATAAATTTTCACAAAAAGCTACGTATAAAAACTGTTGATGGCATCCAACCTACTTCTCTTGTTATTTAGTTGGCTTAAAATGAGCCAAACGTTCACACAGTTTCTTTTGACCCTGAATATTACAACATTAGCACAACATCGCCCCAGCCTGAGGAAGTACCACCCTACCAATTGATGGACAAATCATTATTAAAAAAATGGTCATATGGTAACATAAATGGAGTAATAACCTGATACTAAAGAGGTAACATAGGTTGATGTTTTCACAATATTAGAGGCCTTCAATCCTCAAAATCACATTAAACTCTTGGAAGTCAAAATTTGTAACTACCATAGTATAATCCCGAAATCTATCCTTCCTTATGTTCCAAACATGCCCATTTGTTTCAAGGTAATTCAAATGATATGTTAAATGCTATGATTTGTTACCTGGAAATACCTGTGGTAGTTTCAGTGTAATCCATGAATCAGGTCTATAGTCTCTACTTCCACAATGTATTGTGTCGTATATCTATTTTAAGAACTGCACACATATTGGTTGTTTGAAATCTTGCTGTTGAGTGGTAGTACAGTAATATAGTGAAGTATCTGATGGCAAAATAGTTTTGTGAAGAATATTTGCGTGCTTAGCTACTGGTATCTGTTGGCCACATGTTAATAAACACCTTTGCTGTAGCAGAAGTAATCAGACACTGCTGAGTCTCATTCTACACAGGCCTGGTGATATACACCATAGACCTAATTATCTGAATATAGTCCCAGGGCTTCTTAGTTGGTTCTTGTTCCCTTCATCTGCTCTGTGGAAACAACAAAAACACTTGGGATTGTAGTGTGCTTTTAACAGGTACAATGAGTAACATTTGGCCTGAATGTTGATTTAAAACATTCAAAAAATGAACTAACATTATCATTATTAGTTGTTAGTAACAGTTCTGAGGTTATTTCAAAGACATCTATATATTTTGTTGCAGAGATATCTACTGAAGCTGGCATGCTAACTGGCCCCGGCCTGTTCTGTGTTGTATTAACACTTGTGCTTCAACAGGTAAAAGTCCGATAGTGTAGCTCAGGCCTCCCCCTCATAGCTTCAGCTCTTAGATGTGTGCTGGATGTTGCGAGTTCAAGTTACACAAGCTCTCTCAATTTCTTAGTAGAAAACTTTGGGGTTGTCGTTGTGCGTTGTTAATTGCCACAGTAATTTTCTTGATACTACCACTTTGAGGTACCAAAGTCAGATTTGCTTAATTCCCTGACTGTACTAGGTGCTGTGATATTGAAGTCCAACTGAAATCACAGTCAGTGAGCCTTTCAGTATTTTTGAAAGATATATCAAATATGATCATTTTCTCTCAGCCTCTTAAGGGGCGTGTCAGTGTTTGACAGCAGCTGGCAGGGAAACAGAGAGACAATGCCAAAAAGACTTGTTGCTGGCAACTGCAGCTTACAAGCCATGGGCAGGCAGTGAGCTGGTAGAAGTGGTATTGCGTAAAGAACACAAAGTCTCTTAATTGACCCAAGTGACTTTTTTACTTTTTTTATTCTTCATAGACCTGTAACACAGTATTGGGTAGAGGTATAGAGTTGGAACCTAATGGATTAGCACTGAAAGCTACCAAGAGCTCACTGGGCTCTATCACTTTGAAGTGGAAGAGGTTGGGAACAACCAAAACTTCTGTCCATCTCTGCACCTCCATATCTCTTAGCGCTGTGTGCCAAAGTGGCCAGCTGAAATCCACTCCTGAGTAAAAGCTCAACGGCCCAACTGGTGTATATTTGCTAGCACTTAAAAGCCAAACAACTCTTCAGTCTGATGAGACAGGAATTAAACTCTGACCTAAATGCCAAGTGCTATGTGTGGTTTAGTGCTGCTCTTCACTGTAAAGTGCTGTGATGTCTGTGAAGATTTCAGTCATCCAGGTCATAGTTATCCAAGGAAGGTTAAAATCAATGGTAACTGGACTTGGTTTAAGGATAGCTCAGGGCTTATGCCCTTTTCTGTCCAGAAAAACAAATCCGATTTAAAAGAGACCCACATTAAAAAAGTGTGAAACTCCGTGTGGAGGAGACAGTGGTGGGCACTTGGGAGGCTGGAAGGAGTATGAGTCCAAGGTTTTGTTTAAAAGTATAAAATAGTAAAATTGGTAAATGAATAAAAATAGATAAATGAATGAGAGGAAATAATATATGTATAATACTATTTATTTTTATCATTTTACTATTTCTGTAATTTAAAAAAATAAATACAACAAGTATGTTATAATAAGAATAATAGTAAAGAAAATATGTATGTGTATAAAACACATGATGGGGACAACTAATGGTGATCCACTAGATTGGTATGAGGTGTGTGTGAAGTGAAATTAAAATAGGTTTCAGTAAAATTAAATTAAATCATAGCGGTGTTGTCTGTGGCGGTGGCAGAATGTTGTTAGTTATGATGTTTTTTTGGAGATGGTGGAGAGGGGCGTTCCGGTGGCCCATTGTGCTTTATGGATTAACTGTTTCTGGGTTGTGAATTGCTCTCTTTGAGAAAGGTATTTCTCTCCTGGATGGTTGTGAGTCCAGACATACTGAGGATATATTGGGTGCTGATATATTGTGGGAGTCTGTACGCCGTTCGTACTGCCTTGTTTTGGATGATCTGTAGTTTCTTGAACTGGTGATGTGATGTTGTGGTCCAGACTGGTGCTGCGTATTTGAAGATTATTCTGATAAATGACGGAGAAACCTTTAAGATGATTTCTGAAAAGGTGAAAATGCCTTTGACCTGGCATGGTTATATCTTTCTTCTCTGTTTATACTCTTCAGACCATTTCCTGTTTTTCCTTTGGCTGTTTCTCTGCTATGTCTCCTTTTTCCCAGTGCATGGTGTACAGAACTCTCCCACTCCCCCCATCACTTCTGCGCATGATCACTAATGCCACCTGTTGCTGATTGGCTGGAACAATGTGTGGCAAGGTCCACCACTTCCTTTGTTTGTAAAGCCAGTGCTGTGAAGGAACCGGATATTTGTAGCGAATATTTGCTCAATTTAACAGCATGTGTATTGGATTGCAATCACTTACAATCCCTTTAAATGGCTAAGATTTCCTATCTGGACAAATTTCCGTTGGTACCAAAAAAGTAAACATTTTTCACAGATAGCCCTACGAGCCACACAACAACGAAACTTTACAGTAATGTACAACAAATAGAACCAAGAACAACACTGTGACAAAGAGAGAGCCCCAAGAGAAAGCCCCCTCTGAAGCTGAATGTGGTTTGATAAATGTAACTGTGTCATGGTTTCCCTTTATCAGTTTCATCAAAGACCCCTTTAACATTGTAGCAAAACTATCTATTAGGCTCTGAACAATCAACCTAATGTCATCTCTGGCCTTTGAATCATGTAGAGGGGCAGATACCTCCAAGAGCGGGTGGACCTTTGTTTTATATGGATCAGCTTCTCCTTCTATCTGTCTCCCCTGTGTCTATCTGCCGTGTCATCTGCGAGATGGCCAATTACTGCTGAGCTGAGCTTGTCACTTCCTTCCCTCTCTGGATATGTGATGGGTTTTTGAAGAGTGAAAACATGCAGGGATAGGAGGAAAAGAGACAAAAGTAGCGCCGGAATCATGAAAAATACTGTGACATTACAGAGAAGGTGACGGTTCTGTCAGGTCTATTTCAGCTCAGTATACTGATTTTCCCAAACTGTATTTTATTTACCTACCAAAACACGCAGCTACTGTACATCCCACTGGGACATGATGGCTGTAATCCAATGTTTTTCACCTCAGCCATATTTGACTGACACAGTGAGCGCATAAATTCTTTCAAAATGCCGACCTAGCATAAACTGTGTGCAGGTGAATTTGTTTTATTTTAGGTGGAAAGTCAAACCACAGATGCATTCCACCAAAATCAGACATAAACCTTCTTACTTTTAAACTAAAAATCCCATTTGTGGTCCCAACTGTATTTAGGTTAAGGGGGAATAAAGATGTACTGGGAAATGTTATCGGCACTAATAGTCACATGAATTCTGTCACACGTGTGAAGTCATGTGATATATACAAGTCACATGACTTATGTAAACTTATTAATTTTCCAAACCACAATGTTCTCCTAACCAAGTAGTTTTGGTGCCTTTGGTGTGACTTGCTTCAAGTAACTTACGTAACATTGTTAATGTCCAGTCACTTGTTGCTGGACTCGTATGGGAAATGCTTATATGTGTTTTGGAAGGCATGGATAGACGACCAATTTTGTCGGTTAAGTTAGAGGAATTGTTGCTAAATAATGCAAATTCCGTCCATGACATAAACTTTAGTTAGTTTATGTCTTGGTTTAAACGTTTCCTCCCATTTTTCATCTCTTATTATAATACATGCTTCCAGTTCCCATTTTTCTTTGACATCTTCTCTGAAGGTAATGTCTTAGTTGTAGGAATTTATACCTCACCATTGTCATTTAATTGCAAATATTCCTTAACATTTTGTTTTATTTCTTCCACCACCCTTTCATACGATAGAATCGACATGTTAAGTCTCCAGTATTTAAAAAAAAAGATTCTTTATCCATCTCTATACCACAATTCAAGACTTTAGTTTATATGTTGTTATGACGCATAAAAATATCTATCATTGAATAATGGTGTGGATTAGAATAAAAAGTAAAATCCTTCCCTCCTTAAATTTTTTCATTGCGTTCTTTCCAGCCACACTGTCCTGTCCTCCATTTCCATTTGTTCCTTTTCCTAAAGGAAAGTCCAGTGGCCATGATGGGTTTGCAATAGAATTTATAAAGTCCATGTAGGCACAGGTTTCCCCCTTTGACTTATTATAGTAAATTGCTTAGTGAAAGGTGGAATTTTTCCTACCACTGCGTATGACGCTCATAACTGTCTTCTCTTGAAAAAAGACAGGGCTGACACTAATGTTGCATCCTATCACCCTTTGAGCTTGCCAAACAGTGATCGAAAGATCATTGCAAAAGTTTTGACAACATGGGGTTCATTCCAGATAGGTTCCCCTTCTTCAACACTGACCAAATTAAACTGAGGTACATGTCCAAAATCCTCTGTTTTACTAATAAACCGTGGAACCAGACAGGGTTGCTGACTCTCCCCCATGCTCTTATTTGTGGTTCTCAAACCTTTTGCTATTTCTATTATCTACATTCATTCCCTCAGCTGACGCTTTTATCCAAAGCAACTTACAATTGCCATATACATGTCAGCGGTCGCACGCCTCTGGAGCAACTAGGGGTTAAGTGTCTTGCTCAGGGACACAATGGTGGATGGTCACAGTGGGGAGTTGAACCCAGGTCTCTCACAATAAAGGTAGCTTATCCACTGCACCGTCACCACCTCTATTAAAGCCAGTAATAATAATAATAATCTTTATTTGTAGAGCACTTTTCAAAAACAAGTTACAAAGTGCTTCAACACGGCCCTGACAGCTTTGTCCCCTTTAGTTTTCAGTCGAGACTCTGGAACAGACAACAGACCTCTGCCCGAGGATCTCAAGGTACGTGCTGGTGTGTATGGGACTAAAAGTTCAGAAATATAACAAGGCGAGAGGCCATGAAGAGCTTTAAAAGTGATCAATAGAATTTTAAAGTCAATTCTAAAACATACTGGGAGCCAGTGTAATGAAGCTAAAATAGGAGTAATGTGGTCATATTTCTTTGTTCTGGTTAAAAGCCTGGTAGCTGAGTTCTGGACAATCTGGAGTCGATCAATAGATTTTTGGGTTAAACAGGTGAAAAGGCTGTTGCAATAATCCAGGCATGATGAGATGAAGGCGTGTAAAATGGTCCTTGGTGTCCTTAAAAGTTAACATAGATCAAATTTTTGCTATATTTCTAAGTTGATAAAAACATGATTGAACAATCTTTGTGGTGTGCTGCTCGAAATTTAAATTACTATCAAACCAAACACCAAGGTTCTTTGCAACAGGCTTAATGTGATTTACTAGGAAACAAAACTGTTGGGCTTCTGTAAATATCATCACAGAGTACGGTCTAGACCTGCTCTTTTATGAAAAGCGCTGTGAGATAACTGTTGTTGTGATTTGGCGCTATATAAATAAAATTGAATTGAATTGAATTGAATTGAATTGAACAAGCAGATGGCAGTATTTGATTTACCATCTGCTGAGACCCAATGACCAGGATTTCAGTTTTGTCTGAGTTCAGCTGGAGGAAATTATTTGACATCCATTTTTTAACTTCACAAAGGCAGTTAAGTGAACTCAGCATTCCAGGGTCTGTGGATCTGACGGGCAAGTATATTTGTGTGTCATCAGCATAAATATGAAAAGAAATGCCATGTTTATGGATAATATGTCCAAGGGGAAGCAGATAAAGGAAAACAAAATGGGTCCTAAGACCGACCCCTGAGGCACACCATATTTAACTAGACAGAACGAAGAGACATAGTTGTTTACAGACACGCAAAACTTCCTATTTGACAGGTAGGATGAAAACCATTCTAGGGCAGTACCAGAGATCCCCACCCAGTGCCTCAGTCTGTCTAACATGATGTTGTGATCAATGGTGTCAAAAGCAGCGCTAAGGTCCAGGAGTACCAGGACTGAGCACATGCCTTCATCAGCAGACATTAAAAGGTCATTGATGACTTTAAGCAGGGCAGTCTCAGTGCTGTGGTACTTCCTGAAACCAGATTGAACCTTTTCAAATATTTTCCAGTACATTGAGCAGCTGTTTGGACACAATTCTTTCTAGAATCTTTGCAATAAAAGGCAGTTTTGAAATTGGTCTAAAAATTTGTGGGAGGGAGGGATCTAAACCAGGTTTCTTTAAAAGTGGGTTCACGCAAGCCGTTTTAAAATAATCAGGGACACAACCAGTAGATAGGGAGCTGTTAAAAAAAGAGAGATAAAATGGGGCCCAACAGAATCCATTACTTTCAGTAAAAACTTTGTAGGTATTACATTAAGTGGGCTGGAGGACACTGGATTGACACCACCTTATTGGTAAAATAAGATAAAAACAATTCACAGTCATCATTACTTCCAGCTGCACAAGGAGGGGTTGGGTTTACCAACTGATCCACAGTCTTAAACAGAAACCTGGGATTGTGTTTATGTGTAGTAATGAGTTCAGAAAAATAGTGTGTTCTCGCATCCTTAACCATGTTATTGTAGTTAATTAATAAATCCTTCAGACTGAGGTAATGGACTTGGAGACTGGATTTTTTCCATCTGCGCTCTGCTTTCCTGCATTCCCTTTTTAGGCTGCGAATGCCGTCATTTATCCAGGGTTGCTTACTAGCTTTAGACGTAGGCCTAACCTTTAGAGGAGCAGTAATATTTAGTGACAACAAGCAGATATGATTGAAGTGATCGACCAGATTGTTGGTGTTGGAATCAGACAGGTGTTGGCTTTGGCTCTGAAAGAATGCGCAAAAGTTTGAAACACTTTGTTCATTAAAGATGCGAGAACACATGGAGCTTGGTGAGGCGGCATGAGTAACAGGAGAATCGCAGCTAAAAACAATACATCTGTGGTCAGATATGGTCATGTACACCAATTCCACAGAGGAAATGCTGACCACGGTTATGTGTTTGCCCTTTGTTTTGTGTTTGCTTTCATATTACTGGGATAAGGTGTGGCACATCTGAATGTTCCCTTGGCCTGTATGCAGAGAATGTGATCCTGACCCTTTCAGACATGAGGATATCCCTTTCTCCCCTTCTTTCATAAATAACTTTGAACGGCTTTCCAGATTAAATATTAACTGGTAAAAAATGTTCATGCCTCTGTCTGATGGCCTTGACTCTGGTTTTCTTGATAACCTCCCTTCAGAATTGCTACTCAACATTTGTCGGTGGATAAATATCAGCAGAAACCCAAAGATTATTTTTAAATGTAATTATCTTAATTTGAGTTAAGAGTTAAACCTATATTTGTCAGCCTCTGTAGCAGATAGAAACATAAAAAATATATGAATTTTTGTAATCTGCAAACACAGCAATCTGAATTTACAGCCATCTGTAAATTGTGCTTCACAGACTGCTGGAACCACATTAAACTTCTATTGCCTATTAGAAAGAAAGCATAAAGAAAGATAAACTAGGTGTAAGTGGGCCTGTAACCACACACTATGGGCCAGTCAATCAAGCCACATACCAGGGCTGAACGATTTGGGGACAAAATCTAATTGCGATTATCCTGCCAGATATTGCCATTACGATTTTTTTTTATTTAAGTTTTGCTTAAGTTTAGCGTTCACTGCCAGTCTATTTTTGACAGAAGCCAGGTCAAGCAACACAGAGCAGATGAACCAGGCAGGAAGTCAGACTCAGAACAGCATAGAAAATCCAGTTGATTTTCCAAATAAAACACCCGTTGCAAAGTCCCGATCGTACATCAACAATAAACACAGTTAAACAGACAAAAAAAGAAACTATTTAACTATGTAGCCTACTTAGCCATAGTAGAAACACAGAAATCAAGGACAACTGAACAAATAAGCAAAGTCTGAACAATTCAGCAAAATCAGGCAGGCAAAACGCTCTTATTCTGAAATGCTCCATGTGGATGTGTATCGTTAGCCTGCAGAGAGCGGAAGCACACAAAATGACAAATTAACAACACGTTTAGAACGTAGGGCAGGCTAAAAGCTCCGCTGCTGTGTGATGCCAGACAAAACTGCGACACAGCCCCTACCTGTGTCTGTTCCCACGTTTCCCTCTACTTTCGTTTGTGGTTGTAAAATGTACACGCCCTGTGCCTGCTCTGATTGGCGAGCAGGTCTGTCACACAAGGATGACAATGGAAGGAATCTGTAACTGCCAGACTGTTCGAAACAGGTCAGATGCGCTGTATAATTAACCTAAATTTTATTAGCTAATCGCGTTCTTTCAAATCTCCATTTCGATTTGAAAACGATTAATCGTTCAGCCCTACCACATACCTATCAATTTGCAGTTCTTTGTAAATTTTTAATACTATGTGGTTGATTGGCCATTTGTCGAGCGGCCCACCAGAAAAACTGCTGGTACTCTAGATGGCCAGTCCGCCCTTGCTCATACGTAATCACCAATTACAATTTCCAATCCAATCTAATCCATTTTATTTATATAGCACATTTAAAAAAACAAAAGTTTACAAAGTGCTGAACAAGAAATAAAACATAAAAACTCATAAAAAAGCAATACAAGTCGGTTTTAAGACAGGATTTAAAACATTCGAGGGTCGGGGCCAATTTGACCTATGGAGGTAGCTCATTGCACAGTTTATGGGCTGCTGCTGAAAAAGCACTGTCGCCCCTGGTTTTTAACCTGGTTTTTGGAGCGACCAGCCGAAGTTGGTCAGACCTAAGTGACTGTGGGGGGGTCTAGACTTGTAAGAGGTCTGAGATGTAGTGAGGTGCCAACCCGTACAGTGACTTAAAAACAAACAATAAGATCTTACAATGTATTCTAAAATGGACCGGGAGCCAGTGAAGCGAGGCCAGCACTGGTGTAATGTGTTCATGCTTGCAAGTTCCATTTAAAAGACGAGCGCCGAGTTTTGTACTAACTGTAAATGTGAGTTTAGAGTTTGGTTAACTCTAATGTAAAGTGCATTACAGTAGTCCGAGTAGACGAGTTGAGATAAAAGCATGAATCACATGTTCAAAGTGCTTACGAGATAAAACAGGTTTGATTTTAGATAAAAGCCTCAGGTGATAAAAACTGGATTTAACAACATTATTTATCTATTTATCAAGTTTAAAACCATTGTCTATTTTCACACCCAGATTTGTCACCACGGGTTTCGCATATTGTTGAAGGTAGCCCAGGTCAACAGAAAGGATATCACCGGCCCGACTGGGTCCAAACACAATGACCTCAGTTTTATCTTCATTTAGATTTAAAAAGTTAGAAGCCATCCAGGCCTTAATATCTTTTAAACACTCTAGTAGAGGTACGAGGGAGTTTTCACCTCTTTTGAGGGGCAGATATATTTATTTACACAATTCTTCTTACCTCTTACCACTAATGGAATGGAGCCATCTCTAATTTATTTACACCTTTGCTTTTCTTGCTTTGACAAGTCAAAATGTCTGCTTTTAAAAATGTCTATAATATGTACTTAATGGTTGTTCACATGGGATTAATGTACCTGGTTGTCAGAATATATGTATAATATATAATAATATAACTGGTGATCTGCTGTTTCTACCATAGACATAGTTAGATTTGGGTGAAGGAAGGGTCAATATCAAAAATTTATTTATGAAATGTTCTCGACCTCACACCTGTTCCCTGTGTCCTCAGTATGAGCCTGTGATGTTCTTGACATTGCTGCATGATTTACAAGCTATTTGGAATGTTCTCTTTGTGGACCTCAATGTTTTTACGGACTGATGTTTTTTATCCTGTGAGGGCAAGATAAATAGTGACATTTGCGTGCAGTGGCCATTTCTGCTGATGGTGAAAAGCCTCCTGGGAATTCTTGCCTGTTTCTATGAATAGGGCTGGATGACTGATGATCGATCTATGAATGTTATTGCCATGAGTGGCTCTGGGATGATGGTGGTATGACAGCTTCAGGGTCGTTGTTAAGGACTGCAGGGAGGAATCAAAAACAGGTCTATACATAAATTAATATAGCTCCATGATGATACGGTCCCAGATTGGGAAAAAAAAAATTCTTGAAGAGCAAGCCACTTGGAGTCTATACAATATACTCCTCTCAGTGTTTCTATTAGCATGTTATGTTTCCATAGACAACAGGTTCCTATTCTGGGAACTAGATTGGTCCCATTCCCTGTATTATGCTCTCATTATTTAGCTTTTACACTCCTTTCTTCCAAGGCGTGTTTCTTGCAGGTGAAACTGATGGTATTGGCAGCAAGGAAAAGTCACAGTTTAATCAAAGCAGACATGAAGGACAACATTTTTTGTGACTGCACCAACTCTCCGTGTTCCCATGGTGATCTAGCCCACAGGAGGTCACTTTGTTCCCTGGAAAGAGGCTTAATTCTGTTCCTCACATTCCTCAGATTACTCTCTGTAACATTAGTGTGGTATATGTAAGGCTTCGCTTTTGTTTCTGTGAGATGGTGAGACAACTGTCAACCATGAGAGTGCAGTGATTTTAGCATGAATTCCAAAAGCTAAACTACTATTAAATCCACCTGCTGATTATCAAAGAAGCGATCTGTATAAGCTATCTATATGCAAGGACTTAACAGTAACATGTATGTGCATCAACAGGTGAATGCAGGTACACCAATCAGCCATAACATTATGACCACCTGCTAAATATTATGTTGGTCCCACTTTTGACACCAAAACAGCCCTGACCTGTCGAGGCATGGACTCCACTAGGCCTCTGAAGGTGTGCTGTAATACACCTCATTTTTGCCAGGCTTGCTGAAGTATCATTTATTCGACTCTGTAGTCAGAAAACCTGGCAAAAAAATAGATCTTAGAGGGGCAGACTCCTTTGGATTTCATGGTCATGATGTGCTCCCTCTATACACAAATCCAAATCTTCTAGTAACTCTAGTGAAGAGCACATTAAGTTGGTTATGAAATGAATCTGATTATTATTTCCTTTCCCTCTTTTACCCCATAAAGGCGTAAATTGTTCCGTCTTGCTCTGGACTCCAGCTCTTGACACTTGGCTGATAGTTTTGCTTCTCTTTGAAGTAAATGAGAAGACAAAGCTATACTGTTTACAGTATATCATGCAGCAAAAGTGGTCAGAGTAGCAATCATGCTTTAAACAAGCCCCCAGTTTACCTATTGTATCTTAGGAGCAGGTTTACAATAAACAGACAGGTGTAATTGATGTGCTTTTGTAAATTGGGACTCTCATCTCATCACCTCACTGCTTTTTTTGGTTGCCCTCATGGACTCAATTGTACAAATGAACAAAAGCTATGAAAATAAAATTGTATTTTTAAAGAATGAACATGTAAATTACACCTTTAGGAAATGTGAATATGGTTGCATTATTTACATTTGTCACAAATGTGCAAATTCCCCAAAATACAACTTTCCTTTTTATATTTTATGAGAGCCCAGCCATGAATGGACCATTATTGAAGCATTATTTTTGCAATAATAATTAATAATAATAATTTTAAGCAATACCAGGAGCTTGTTTTTTTTTTTTTTTACCATAGAAACATAACTCAGTTAAATGCTCAAAATGAACACGAATAACGTAATGCACAGCAGAAAGAGACACAAAAGTGGAAGGAAGACTAAATCCTGTTCACGTGTTGACTCAGCAGGGAGAAAGCATTGAGAAAAGTTAAACTAGATGAGAAGCATATCTGAAAGCAATAAAGAATTCCTGAGAGCCTACTGCATTATCCATCATCAACTGCTTATCCTGCGTACAAATTTTCTTTCAAATCTAAAATCTCGCCTAGGGATCCAAAACCATCAGGGCCAGCACTGGCAGAGCAATAGCACAGGATAATCCACTGCACAGTTTAGGGCAGGTTGACCTCTCCTAATATTATGACTTTTTTTCTTAACTTTTCAACACAGGTATGTGTTTTGAATGTGCAGCAAGTTTTGAACATGAGCAGAAAACCTGCTGAAATACAGGAGCTATTAAAGTCCAGGGGTTTATAAATTAATTAAAATGAATCAATTTATTATTGACGTAAATAGGTGCCACATGCACATTTAAAGACGTTACTTCCATCAGTCATGCTTACATGTGTGTTGACTCAGCATGGATGATATTAAATGAGAAAAGTTGATCTGCAGCTGAATACATATCTGAAAGAAATACAGAATGCCCGAGAGCCTTAGTGCATTATATTCTATTATATATTTAGATTTTGAATTATCACCTGCCACTTGAATTTTTTTCTTTATATTTCCCTTTATATAGATAATATATTTTTATATAGATTCGGCTGCTGAACTTTTTAAGCAAAATTCCTGAGGACTGAGGAGTGGAGGACCCCTGCAGTGGGTAATGTCACAGAAGGCCTACTCATAAACTGCACCAACCTCAGCAATACTGAATCTCAAACTTAATTGAAAAGTTGGCAGCCCTGCTCTCCCCTGTCCCCACACACAATGCCAAGTCACCAGACAGCAGATCAGAGAGGCCATGGTGGAGATTACTCAAGTTGACAACAACTATGCTCGTTACTATAAGTACGTGCAATAAAACCTTTGCAAGAAAAGGTAAATACTTTATCAATACAGCTGTTCAACAAACATGTAGAAAGTGATATTTTAATGTGCCCTGTCCCTTGTCATTTTATTATGTATTCAGTATTGGTCAAAGAAATATATATATATATATACATTAAATCCTTGTAGCTCTGTAAAGTAAGAAAATTTTGATTCTTATTTAGGGTTTGGCCAATGCACTTTTTTATTTGCATGCATGCTATAATCAGTATATTGTTGATGATGAACAGTATGAAAAAACTCACAACAATAATTAATTAGATCAAGCCACATTATGCTGCTCCTTACATTTCACCTTCTCATTAGATGCTCCATTTGTGAGTGAATATTGACAGGGATGAGAGGTACTTTTTTTCTGATGAGATTCAATGAGCAGGTGTGTTGGGGCTAATCCATTTTTAATGGAACATTCGGCAGGAAGTGGGGTTTCAAAAGGACCCTTCTTAACAATGCTAAATATAGCATGAAAGAGCGGTGAAGGCTTGCATTTTTAATGGATCAACAGAAAAAAAAAGTCTAACTTTTGTATCCTGTGCATCACGCTTCCTGTAATTGTATATTTTAGTCTGCTGTGTTATTTTTGTGCATTGCATGTCACTGATTGCTTGTGAATTCATTTCACATCAAAGATTAAAGAGTGACAGCAGTGCTTTTCTCTTATGTTATTTCAGACTCATGTTGATAGATGTGGGTTTTACTTGACATTGTGAAATATTAATTAATTAATTAATTATAATCTTGTAATATAAAAGGCATTTGATCTGTTGGATTGCTGGGTGTAACAATAAGTTCGCCCTGTGATCTCTGTGCTTTGACATCTGTTGTCATCTTGAAGAAAGAATGCATCAAATAAATTATTCCGTCCCAAAGCCCATTTTCACTCCTTATTTTCTTTTTTCAGAAAATCATGACCCCAAACTTCTATACAACTCCAACAAAAAGCTGTACAGCAAAAAAAGACACTTCAGTGTATTATTAAAGATCTCCAGTGAATTAATTAACTTGTAAGGTAGCGCTTTATTCTAGAGTCAAGGGGAATCATAAATCTCATTCTGTATAGACAGATTAATGTCTCAAGCTGGAGACCGTCTCGGGTTATGTATGTAACCCTGGTTCCCCGAGAAGGGGAACGAGACACTGCGTCGGTTACGACACTATGGGAACACCTCTAGGCGTAGCAGGTCTGAACGTGAATGAAATCACTCCAATCCTATTGGCTTGTTGCTAGAACGGTAAGGTGTGACGGAATAACCGGAGGAGTATAAAGCACACCTGTACACACTCATCATTAGCTAAAAACTATGAAGCAGGCGCTTCAGGCGGGGAGAGAGGTGCGGCGGGCCGACGCAGTGTCTCGTTCCCCTTCTCGGGGAACCAGGGTTACATACGTAACCCGAGACGGTCCCCTTTGAGGGAACTCGAACTGCGT
>NC_060159.1:4843853-4872603 GCF_021292245.1 Micropterus dolomieu
GAAAGCCGTGTAGAGAAGGGTCTGCCCCATGATTAATCAGTTCATCATGTAAATCAGGAAAGAATGGCAGAGACCGGCGTGGAGGTGGCGTGTGGTGCTTAAGAAACCTTTCATCAAGTTTACCACTAGCCTGTGGTGTCTGCTCCTCCTGTGGCCAGTTCATGTTGAGCTTAGCCACGGCTCTAGTCACCACCTCCAGCAGCACGTCATAGTCGGGCGCTGCCAGATGACGCCGCCCCGACACCCGGAAGTCATCGTCCACTGCGCTGAGCACGTCCGCCTCCTCGGAGTCGGATTGCTGCAGCGTCTCCGGATCCAAACCGCGAGCAGGAGAAGCCGAGAACGGGCTCCCGAACGAGGAAAGGAAGCGTCGGAGCCAGCGGATGAAGGTCGGGAAAAAGCCTTAGCCGTCCCAAAATCCTCCGACAGATCACGCTGTGAACCCCATGAGTGAAGCCGCCGGGCCGCCTCAGCGGCCGCAGGGCCCGCACCACGGGGAAAACACATCCGGCCATCCTCGGAAAAGAGAGCCATGCTGTACGTCAGTACCCGCACGGAAAGGGCTTCGCAACGGGCGCAGGCAGCCCCCTCGAGAGCTGCCCGTGCGTGCTCCATCCCCAAACATGAGACACACATCTCATGAGAATCTCCCTCCGTGATGTACCGAGGGCAAGAAAAAAACACACCTTCTGTACATCTGGTTGCCGGACATGCTGGTAGACTTCTTCTTCAGGTAAGACATACTGCTCGTAGGACTGGAGCTTTCTTCAAACAACATACAGAGCGCCTGCTGAATAGAAATAAGCTAATGATGAGTGTGTACAGGTGTGCTTTATACTCCTCCGGTTATTCCGTCACACCTTACCGTTCTAGCAACAAGCCAATAGGATTGGAGTGATTTCATTCACGTTCAGACCTGCTTCGCCTAGAGGCGTTCCCATAGTGTCGTAACCGACGCAGTTCGAGTTCCCTCGAAGGGGAACTGGTAGTTTTGGGCACAGCTACAGCATCAGCAGTGGCAAGTGGCATCAGCAGTTCGAAACAAACAGGTTCTTATTTTATTGATTCGAAGCGTAACACCATCCAAATAATGACATATCTTTTTAAACAGCTTGGATGGTTTACTTGTCCTAACTGTCCTAAAGCTAATGCTTTAGGTGCTGTTTTAGTGTGGTATCATATGACTTATGGACAACGCTTTGAATTATGCATTTGCAGAAAGACAAAAGCATAAACAAAAGACTATAAATAAATGGAGCATATAAGTAAATGGAAGTGGATACAAAGAAAGAAACAGAGATGTGATTTCCATCTTTTTCTACAGAAAAACAGTGCATTTATTCCAGAAGAAGAGGACTTGAAAATGCAAATGACAAATTTGCTGTTTCTCACCTGGGGACAATTCCAGAAAATCTGTTTCAAACCCAGCCAGACTCCTACTCAAAATCCAGGATAGTGTTGCTGCTGAACTGTTTTAGGGGGAAGTGTGAGTGTATGTGGGTGAGGGTGTCTCATACCAGACAAATACAAGAAAGGCAATCTTTGTAATGTGACAAAACTTGCAGATATTAAAACCAGAGCAGTATAGAGGTTTTATCTTGGGTGCACATTGAATTTTCATATGGACTGCATTGAAGTGACTCTTATTTAATGAACAATCATTTAAACCTATATATATGTCATGACACAGGCAGGTAGATTACATTGTTATTCAGCATGGAAATTCAATGTTTAACATTATCATGCACAGTTTCAGGTTCATACTTTTATTTTGGGGGTCTACTAGAAAATTTTAACATGCTTTAATGTTCAAAAAACATATTTTTCCCATATTGCCTCTGTCGAAACATGTCTAAAGCGCACCACCTCATCCTCTTGCTGGTGTGCCTGATGGACACGACAGCTACAGCTTAGCTTGGAAAATGGTGATATTGTGCACTGAATTTGATCAATTTACTTTTTATCAAACCACAAATGAGACAAGAATTAATTTACAAAAATGATAAAAAGCCACTGGAGCGCAGTGTTTCAACACAACTTTACCAAACTACAACTACTTTACAACACACAACTTTATAACTTATAACTATTCACTGATTCTGATGAAACTGGATCATATTTTATGGAGAAACGTTTTTCTGGCGTTCCCTCTTATGTCCTCCGGGTTACTCGGCCTCAACTTTCAGTGATTTACATTTACTGTAGTGTCAGCAACAAGTAAAGTTATTTGTCCATCAAGAAACTCTGTATATCACAGAGAGGTGAGGCAGAGCAGCTGGAGGACATCAGACGGGAAACCAGAAAATATTTAACTTTCCTTCACAACTATAAAAACATTTTCTGTGAGACATACTAAACAATCTCCAGCTCTAGCTCAGCGATGGAATGTGCCGCTTGTTGTGTAGGCATGTCTGAGAGCGGTGTATTCAGTACGTGTTCAGCGAGGGCTGGAGAGGTCCTATGCTAGACAGATCTGTTCATGAAGTTTCAAAGGCAGCCAAATTTGTGCGTTTGCACACACATTTACTGAAAGCTGACTGAAAGATACTGTTTTCTTTTTTTTTCTTTTTCATACTTTGGAGGTCACACACGGAATACATTTTTATGTTGAAAAGACATGAAAAAATGCATTTTGTCTAATATGTGACCTATAGCCAGACAAGAACACAGATGTAGGAGAATTATTCAAAACTCTGTATTTCTTTGAATTTCATTTTTTTAATTCTTGCTTTCTGCAATATCTTCCCCAGTTGGTTATGGTTAGAGTAAGTATTTGGTTCTGGCAAAATTATTCAATGCAGGGTAGAAGTTGTTTAAGTGATTTATGGAAAAAAAGCAAAAGAAATATGGATTTATAATGATTTTACCAGTTTTCTTATGCATGCACATTTTGCCACGTAGGTGTCCAGAGGGTGCCTAATTTTAAATCGGACACTACAAAAAAAAACGAATGCCATCAGATTTTGTTGGTTATCTTTGACATATTCAAGACTCTTATTACCACCAAAGCCCCATCCCCCTACAATTTATTTTATGGAAAATAATATTTTTTTTGTAATAAATAATGAAATAATTCAAATAAACTGGCATTGAATGGGTTAAAATCAGAGTTAGTTAGTTTTGAGCAGGGTAGAAGTTGTGAATTATGAAAAAGAAAACAGAAAATATATATTGATGTATAATAATTATATAGCAATTTTTATGTGCATGTACATTTTTGCCACAAAGGTGTCCAGATCGTGCAAAATTTGAGGAGGGCCTAAGGTTTAAGCTCACAGCTAGCTAAAATGGTGTATGAGCTAACAGCTGCAATTAGCCAGACCAACAAATGTAAGCAGCACTGTGGAAATGTGCATTTGAAATTAAATTGGACAAATGTCCTTCTTGATTGCACAAAATGCTGTGGTTTATAAGAAGGGAACCAAAATATTGATTTGGATGTGAAGCTTGCTTATGGACTTTCGTGTGTTTCGTGTGTTCGTCATCACTTTCGGATCACTCTTCTGTGGTGGGACTTTCTCCTTGCGATATTGGCTATTCTGTCATCCTGACGGGTGGGCGGAAGTAACTGACACACTCTCTCGCCATGTGATGAATGTGTTTTAGGGTCTGCATGCCACAGAAGTTTTAGAGCAGTAATTTAGTTTAATGACTCTCTGGCTTTTTAGTGTGGGCAAGGTGAAGACAGGAGGGCAAAAGCAGCCCAGGCCTAACGTGGTCAGGCTGTGAGACTATTGTTTTTTTCCTCATTTGTCCCTCAATGGACGGAAGGGGAACACGTGATTCAGTAAAAGTTTGCAGAGAGTGTACAGAAGCTTTGAAGTTGTGCTTTGCAGCTGTTGTTTTGGCGCAATAGTTCATCAGTGTTGTAGGTAAATGATGAACTGTTACAACCAGCTAAAACTGTATTTATGGTCAGAGAATTACCAGAATTAGGTGATAACTGGAGCATAGCCAGGATTTTTAGAAATACTGTCTAAGTGCCGGCTGAGACTCAAATAAGGTGTTAACAATACTCAAGCCTGGAGGGGATACAAGTATACATGACCATCTCCAGTTCTGCAAATGAGTCTGCAAATGACGTAATTTTGGTGATATGCCTCAAATGAAACAAGACTGCAGTACTTTAGTGACCTGAGCATCACTTTACTGCTCGGAGCCAACAAATTATTTGAATTTAAATTGAAATCTTTTTTCGAACATGCAAGAGAAAGTATAAAAAGATAATGCTTAAAAAATTAGGAGAAAAAAACAGACTGGTTATAATGCAAGTACTGGTACCAGTCGTAGGAGTAATTTGATTTAGAGTTATTCAACTGGAGATTCAGCACTTAAGACCGGTCAGAGATCAAATCCAGCAGCAAATGGCAGATTTACCATTAAAAATTTATTTTAGAATGATTTAATGCAGAGGTAGACAAAAGCAGGCTTCTCATTTTTAGTGCCGACTGTTTCCGTCTGACTTAACAACTGTTGCTCAAAGATTCTATCAGCTGTAGTTTGGTAGCTAACTGTTTGAGTTTATAAGAACATCCATCTCTAGCCGACTTTTTAATGTTTCCAGCTGAATTGAATGAAACTGTGAAAACCCTTTGAAAATGGATCCTACCACCCCATGGGCGGCCCCGATCTGCAAGATCCTGGTTAAATATAAAATAAAATTGTTTTTGCACTAATGATGACGTCGTTACATTGCAAGCTTTGAAAAATTGCATGACAGCCAGTCTATAGTGAGAACGTGTGGTGCCGCCAGAGGAGCAATGATGTAGGTCTATAGGAATGTAAATGAGATATTGATAAAAAAGAGTCAGTAGTTTAGCATAGTTAGCATAGTTTAACATAGTTTATAGTTAATATAGTTGCTATGACATACTAGTAGTAGTTGACATGAACTGTTTTATGAGTTTATTTAGGAAAATCTGATGGAAAAACATGTCCAATTTTTTATTTTCTTAATTTATGACACAATTTCAATAATTCTATTAATTATTATGGTTTATTGACATACATAACCTCTTAGTTCAGATTTTAGGGATATGAATCTTTTGAAGATACTCCAAGAAATGACAAATGACTCAATAAGCAAAACTACCAATACTGGTGGACCACCACTATTGCAGAGGTCAAAGGGTTAAATATAAATGTGATGGCTACATACATGGTATAATTATGTAATTATGAAAGAGACTGAGGCTTAAGATGCATGTCCCAGCCAAAAAGTCATGATCTATGTAGAAGACATACAAATAAAGTAGGAGCATTATTCTTGTTTTGTCTATGTTGACGACTAAATGTTCAATTTCAATGCCATATGCCAGAATAAGGTTGAGGGTGTGGTCAAAACAGTATGTGGGATTATAAACACTGACAGAAACCAAATGAACAGTGTGATAAATATAGTACTAAAGGTAATTATTGTCAACGTCCACATGAATATTAAAATCAACTACAATCATTTCATTATGTGTTTAAAGGACTAAAGGATTTGATAAAATGATTTAATTAATCAAAGTGGTCAGGGGGCAGACGCCATCATCATGGGGCCAGCGTGCAGGACTGCGATTCTTGTCTCTTGGTCAGAACTCTTGGTTGTCAAGGTTTTTGCTCAATAATGAACTCAGTTAGATTTCTAGTGGAATGAATCAGACCAGGGGCCTGTACTACAAAGCAGGATTTCATTTATTTTCATTTATTTATTTATTTAACAGGGACAATGCACAATATATATACCAGATTTAGCTAAAAGCTAATTCCCATTTGCAGTTCAGTGAGGTAACGGTGGTTCACTTCTTACCGTGAAACTTCGCCTTGGTAACTTATGCTGAACGGTCTAGAGCCAGCTAGAGTTAGCCATTCCGCACAAGTTACGCTCCAGATAAGAGATCAACGCTATAAACAAACAGCCCGCTTATGAATCAGTTTTCATGGAAAATTACATCACCATGTGTAGAAGATCCCACAGACTGCTACTTCTATGTTTGCTGTGGGTGATGGAGATGCTTTTGAATAGCGACATCATCCTACAGAGACTGATTGAAGCACTAAAGCCTTGTACTTCTTGTAGGACGGTCTACTCAACCCTAATATCTTGAATATATAGTTTGGTGGGCCTATTTTTAATATGAATTTGTTTGTTGTAACTTTAGGTAGCATTTTTTCTTACACTACACTGATCATGTACTGTCCCAACTTTTGCTATTTGGGCGAAGGTACACACACACACACACACCTGCATCGTCTGCATACTTAAACAGTATTGACCACTGTGTCAAAGACTAAGCTTGGGTCACAAGTAGAATTGACATTGAATAAGCAGGCCGTTATTCAAATTTAGAGTTGATGTTTTTAAGTTACAGAAACTACTCACAGATGCTAAAACCAAAACATTTGCAAAAAAAAAAAAAGAATGACATGATCCCATTGTCCTCAATAGCAGCTGCACACTGAAAAAAGCTAAATCCACATGATGATTGTTTTTGCAGGTTGCCTTGCTGGTAACAATCCCCAGTTAGTGCACTCAGAACAGTTTTGAGGACCAAGTGCTGAAGGCCTTCACTGCAGTTGCCAGTGTATTTCACCATCTGCAGTGTCATACATAAAGGAAAAAGTGAAGGGAAAGTAGTCAGACTTGTTCATTTGCTAGCTGTGTGTGTGTGCGTGTATTATACTCATAACTCATGTTTTAGGGATATAAGGCTGTTTACACTACATTGCAGAGACTTGCCTTCCCTAGGGGAACAAAATGTCCCCAAAATGCAAATCATAAAGATTTAGGGTGAAGACTTGGTTAAGGGTTAGGGGCAGGGTTAGGGTTAGGCAAGTAGTAATTAGGTTTAAGGTTAGGGTAAGTCTCAAGCGAATTAATGTCAGTCAATGTAATGTCCTTGAAAGTGATAGAAACAAGACTGTGTAACTGTGTGTGTGTGTTTGTTGGCGAGAGCAACAGCAAAAGAGAGTCTGATATTTCCTGCACGCTCATAGTTGTGGCTGTAAAGAGGGTAGTCAAACTATGTGTTTGTGCCATTTTTTAGGGAACATCTCGGTAACACTGAATTAGTTTTACCACTGCAATAATCGGGAATTGAATCTCTGAATCTGCTGCTATGTTAACTCACACTGGCCTTCCTTTGTATCAGTCAGTGAGGCCCTAGTAAAAATATGGGCATTCAGTTTTTTCTATCTCCATTCAGACATTGAGAGAATTGTTTCCTCTAAAGCTGATTAGCACTGAGTGTCAATCACGCTGTCCGCCATGTGCTCCCCTCTTTCCTGTTATTTTCTCTTTGTCATTGATTAAAACTTCCAGCGATGAAAGAAAAGAGCAGTCTGACTGCGTGCAAACCTATTACATGCACAAAAAAGATATATAACTCAATAAAGGAGAGGGAAAAAGCCAAAAAGCATGACACCACCTCTTTAAGATGCATTAATAAGTAGAGGTAACCTTTAAGGTTCATCTTAAAGCACTGAGAGTTTTCTTGTTGTCTCCGTTCCTCTCGCTGTCAGCGGGACTGTTGGATAGCGAGGTTTTCTTTACCACCTAGTGGCTTGGTGGCGGTGTCAACACAAGCATAGCGTGTACCATGTGATGACTTAGTTCTTTCTGCTCCTAACGGTGGTATCAATAGGGCGCAGGGGTTGTAGCAGACTCGAGCAGTTTCTTTAAGTTGGAAGCTTAGGAATGTTAACATCCAGCCTTCGGTATGGCGCTGGCTTCCGTTGGTGCAGCATGTTGTGATTGTTGGCAGTAACGTAAAGTATAATTGATTTGAAATAAAAGCTAAACATGAAAAAACACTAGTTTCGGGAATAATAAGGGTCAACCTATGTAGTCCTGAAACATAATCAATTTTGGTTTACAGAAAATTCTTCTGCCATTGATCATAAAAACTCTCAGGGTGTCCTGGTGGCCCTGGATTGCTTCCAGCCACTGACCTGTGTTGCATCTTGTAGCCCTCTCTCTCGCTCCAAATAAATAAATAAAATATATTTTTAAAAAACACTCAGCATGTACATCCTGATAATTCTTTATGCATTTTAGATACAGTAGATACAACTATATATATACAGTAAAGTTTAATATTATAGAACTTTATGTTAAATTGTAATGCAGGTGAGTTTAAAAATCAAAAAATATAGATTTTTTTTAACACAAATCCTAGTAAATATATGCTGTTAATCTGATTTTTGTTCTTCTTCAGTGGTGTTAGTAATGATACTGACCAGGGACGCATTAACAGATGGGCTCATTATTATCCACCTCCACCTGCTAGTAATCAATCACTGTAATGAATCCCAGAGCAATTCCAATCATGTCTAGAAAATTACAGTACTAAACATCGTACTTGGTAACTGGCGAAGGGGAACGCAAGCGGATGCCTCTGGCGTATTGTTGGGAAAACCGTGGGCATGAATTTCCTCTCTTTCCACACCCTTTAAACCAACTGACACTAACTAATTGACTTGTAGCACAGCTTAATAAAACTAAAAGCAGGAAAAGCCATCTAGCTGACTCATTATATAGGACATATCCTTTAGAGTTAATTAACTTTTTTTCTCTGTGTCAGACAAGGGGAAATTTATAATGCTGTCAAGGTTAGCAATCGCTCTCACTTTACTGTCCACCTGCTTGATTTGAAAGGAATTTTTCCACCCTGATGTTGGCAGAGAAACTTATGGATGGGCCAAATCCGGTGTTCACTTGTACTGAAATATATATGTTTGAGGAACATTAAATTGATTCTAGTGTTCAGAAATCCATAACACATTCCATCGCAGCAGTTCCCCCTCCCATCAGAAATGCAGCTCCAGCATTTTACAAGTAAATGAACAGTGTGAGTGGGTGGGCGGGTGTTCCTGTGTGGGAGATTTTGCACTATGGAGCATATGCCTTTGAACGTTGTGTATTCATGTCTATATTTTTGACTGGTGAAAATCCCACAGATTTGACTCACATGAATGGGCTTGCTGCAGACAGATATGGATGATGTTTACTGATGCATGGTAGTGAGGACAGTGTAGAACTCTATCTCAGATATGAAAAGAAAAGGAAAGCCCCTGTCTCTATTAAAGGAGACAAACCAAGGCTGTTTAGGTGTAAAATGAATGTTTTTAATTGAATATTTAATCTCTCTTGTCATGCTGAAATTGTTTAGCAGCCTTTCCAGTGCTACTAAAAATACCAATATATCACTGCATTGCTGCGCTTAACATGGCAGCCTCTAGGACCTGTGAAAGGATGTAGAATCAGTGAAATACATATTTTCCTGTATTATTTACACACTACAGTAAATTGTGATGCCAGCTGGTTGGTTACACAGCCCTCCAAAATGTATATAAGAATCTCATACAAACATATAAGTCAACATAACACATAAAACCTTTAGAATTTTTTACCAGCTCTATCATGCAGTTGCTGACTGATAAAACTAAATATCTCTTTCAATTTTCTTTCAATTTCTTAATTTTTCAATGTTCTTCAACATAGAAACAAAGAAGGATCCTGGATAAGAAGCCAGTCAGACATTTAAATCAAAGCTGCAGCGAAAACATAGTGCCATAGTTGTCAGTTAACTTCTCTTTTAAAAACACCCACGTTGCCCAAATTCTGAAGAGTTTATTAGTCCAGTGGAAGTGGCATGGCTTGTCGCTCTCTGTCTCATTTAATTTATGGATGTAATTTCCTGCTTTTTGGGGTCAACTTTTGTAGCTTGCTTTTTGTATCTAGCAGTGCTTCTTGCAAACAGTGGAATTGCTTTTGAAAAAAAACAGCTTTTGAAATCCTTCTGAGAAATGGAACATTTTCCTTCTTAAGAATTATTAAAATGAAAATAGAGTGATTTTCCATACCATTTTTTATGTCCACAGCGCTAACACATCAGTGCAAACACAAGTCTTACTGAATTTGTTCTCTCTTTACTTCTAGGCCATGGAACTAAAGGGGTGTTCGAGCTGCTGGCAGGCTGGAGGAGAACAAGGGAAAATCTCCCCTTCAAGGAGCGCGTGGCGGATGCTTTTGCTGACGTGATGGTGTGCTACACCATGACCAGTTCACTCTACATCATCACCTTTGGCATGGGAGCTAGTCCTTTCACCAACATCGAGTCTGTGAAAATTTTCTGCCAGAGCATGTGCGTGGCCATCCTGGTCAACTACTTCTACGTTTTCTCTTTCTACGGCTCCTGCCTGGTGTTTGCTGGACAGCTGGAGCAGAACCGCTACCACAGTGTTTTCTGTTGTAAAATTCCCTCTGTGGAGTACCTGGACCGCCAGCCCACATGGTTTAAAACCATGATGAGTGACGGCCATGACTTGTCCACTCACCATGACAGCATCCCGTACCAGAACCACTTCATCCAGCACTTCCTGCGTGAGCACTACACAGAATGGATTACCAACACCTATGTCAAACCCTTTGTGGTTATCCTGTATCTCATCTACGCCTCTTTCTCATTCATGGGATGTTTACAAATCAGTGACGGATCAAATATTGTGAACCTGCTGGCAAGTAACTCTCCGAGTGTTTCTTACGCTCTGACCCAGCAGAAATACTTCAGTAACTACAGTCCCGTAATTGGTTTTTACATCTACGAGCCCATCGAGTACTGGAACTCCACGGTGCAGGAGCACCTGAAGACTCTGAGTCATGGCTTCAACAAGATCTCCTGGATGGACAACTTTTTCCATTACCTACGAGTGGTGAATGTGAGTGCGTCAACCAAAAGTGACTTCATCACCATCCTCAAAGGCTCCTTCCTGCGCAGCCCAGAGTACCAGCACTTCACTGAGGACATCATATTTTCCAAAAACCGTGAGACTGATGAGTACGACATTATCGCCTCACGCATGTACTTGGTGGCAAGGACAACCGAGAAGAAGCGTGAAGAGGTGGTGGAGCTTCTGGAAAAGCTTCGCCCGTTGATGCTGATTAACAGCATCAAGTTCATTGCCTTCAATCCTACGTTTGTGTTCATGGACCGCTACAGCTCCTCTGTCATCTCGCCCATCCTGACCTCAGGCTTCAGCGTGCTCACAATCCTCATCCTCACTTTCTTCCTGGTCATCAACCCCTTGGGAAACTTCTGGCTCATCCTCACGGTAACATCTGTGGAGCTGGGCGTCTTGGGTTTGATGACCCTCTGGAACGTTGGCATGGACAGCATCTCAATCCTGTGCCTTATTTATACCCTCAACTTTGCCATGGATCACTGTGTACCACACCTGTACACTTTTGTGCTAGCCACCGAGCACACTAGGACGCAGTGCATCAAGTTGGCACTGGAGGAGCACGGAGCAGCCATCCTACAGAACACATCCTGCTTTGTGATCGGGATCATGCCCCTAGTGTTTGTGCCTTCCAATCTGACCTACACACTGTTCAAGTGCTCCCTCCTCACTGCGGGCTGCACTGTACTGCACTGCTTTGTCATCCTGCCCGTCTTCCTGACCTTCTTCCCTCCATCCAAAAAGAGACATAAGAAAAAGAAACGGGCCAAACGTAAAGAGCGGGAGAGGGAGCGGGAAAGGGAGAGGGAACGAGAAAGGGAGGAGATAGAGTGCATCGAAGTCAGGGAGAATCCAGATCATGTCACAAACGTCTGAGTAATTTGTAATTTTAGCACTGAATATCAGCGGGTATCCGTCAGTTATTGGCGGATTAGAAGTGTTCTAATGGGCAGGCACCTCTTGAGGTGCAAGGGAGTCCGAGATGGCCCCTAAGGAGTGGGAACTGGTCACTCTCAACCAATAGCAGCTAAGCTGACCAGAGTAGAGCGCAGCCCCACTGGTCAGTCATTCAGTCCTTCAGTCTGGACAGTGTATCTCATTTGTGTATCCACAAACTGCAACATGCTCATGGTTCTGAAGCTCTTTCCCAACTATTTGGTATATAAAAACAATTTAGTTACCAGAACTTGTGCTTGCTAAATCCGTAAGTGAATTCTAAACATACAGTATTAGTCCATTTAAATATTAAGAATTCTGTATTCATCTCTTGCGGCCGTTATCTCAGAAGTGAGGAGCATAGCAGTCTTTTAAGCCAAGGACACTCAGACAAGTTGGTGAAAGTGGTTAGTGTTATCATACAAAATTGTACAAATTAAACTGTGCAGGCCGTGCACACACCTTCCTCCTCACACCTAGATAACAGAAACAAGAAACAAAACCAAGTGGAAAGAGAGAGACTGTGGACAGAAAGCACACCACATGCTTTTCTGTAACAATAAAAATAGCTGAACAGCTGAACTGGGCAGATGGCATACACTGTGTCCATTATGAAGAATTATCTTGCACATTGCACTGTGTGAATAGAACTGCGAAAGTTTAAATTAGCAGGAGGCATACATTCCTGCTTTATTCCAGCGTTCATAGAAGGTCTTAGGCAATGGCAAAAAGAACTGCAGTGGGCTGCAGTGTATGAAGAGGAAGTGATAACTGACTGAAGTGCAGCAGTATTTAAAAAGGCAGTAAGCCTGAGTATGACTTAAGTAAACCCTAAATTGCTTTTGTACCTGACCAGTAAAACCAAAAGCGAAGAGTGTTTCCTAGGCTTGAAATATTGAACTTTATAGCAGGTGTATAACAATGAAAAGTTTCTGTTAGAGTATGACTGTCTCTTTGATCCACTTACAAAAGCTTACTGGCATGGGATTGGTAATTGGAAGGTCTGAATGTGATTCAAAACTAGCAGTGGTGCCAAATAGTGTACAGATTTTTTTTTGCTTGACAGATTTCTATAAAAACAAACAAGTCTAAGTAAGTTTGAACTTTCACATACATGAACCATGAATCATGAATTATTCAAGCTAATTGAATGATTGCTCTATAGTTGTGTTCAGGCTTGTGACACAGATCATGAAGCAGGCTTTAAATGAGGCACTTTTTGTAAAGTTCACTGTCTCTTAATAGTGTGAAAAGCTAATAGAGAGCCGAAGGGAAACTAGAACTTCGAGATTTGGTCCAGAAGTAAAATAACTCAAAATCACATTGAAGGTTTGTCATAAAACAAATTACAGAAAATCTAGCCTAACAACATAACCTTGCTCATGAGCATGTCATTCACTTCATTTGTCTAGACAGGGATAGTACATTTCCAAAAAATAAACAAATAATGCATAAATATTTTTCTATGTATTTAAAGGAGACCTATTAGCTGCTTTTCCAGTCCTATATTGTAGCACTGTGATGCTTGTATGGCAGCTTTGCATGATTCAAAGTTCAAAAAACCATTTTTTTTGTTATACTGACTCTTCATGTAGGCCTTCGTTTCAGACAAAAAAGCTGTAGATGCTCCTGTCTCTTTAAGGTACCCCTTGTGAAAGCCCACTGTCTTCTGATTGGCCAATACTTGAAGCATGTTACCAAGCTGTTGTTGTTGCTGGTTGGAACAGGCAGACTGAGCGTGTGGCAGCACATGTCCATATATGGAACACCCGCTTCGTCTGACTATGTAGAACAGAGCCCTTGGTAGAAAAAGCAGTTCAAAACAGATCGTTCAGAACAGGAGGAAATGTGAGGTTTTTGCTCATAGGGATGTCTTATAAATGCTTTAACCTCATTTTTGAAATGTTGGCCATGTTTAACATGAACATGCCACATTATAATATTGTAGATAAGTCATAAAATGTGGAAAAGCATAATAGGTCTTCTTTAATATCTTTTATTACCAGCCATTTAGAGGGTAAAGAGCTAGATATATCCTTCCTTCCTGGTGGAGACCAAAACACAGTTAGAAAAAGAGGAAATATTTGACTTCAGGCAATCAGAAACAAAATGGGAAGTAAATGCTAATGTTGCACCACTGGTTACGTATGCACTAACTCATATGCCAGAACAAGGTGGTAATTTTTCAAGCATGTTCCACTGTGATCCCTTGTCACAATCACAAAAGGGTTTAAATGCTAAAAGCAAGTACTGTAAGAGACGCTTATTGATTACAATATGGAAAGTAAACCCCAGGAAAGTGTTTCACTTTTTCAGAAAGGCCAATTGAAGACACCCTAATAGATTCCATTGAGCAACAGAAGTAAGTGAACAGCACCTAGCCTGAAGTGACATCAAGATTTCGGCTCTCTATTAGAAAAAAGTTAAGGCGCAGACCACTACTAGATCTCTACTGCCTCCTGTAGGCCTCGAGCTGGACTTGTCTATGTTGTAACTGTGTATATCGCCTGAATACTAAAAATAACATTCCATCAAAATATTAATAATAATATAATAATTTATATATGATTTGTGGAGTTTTACTCCACAAATTTCTTTCTTCAACAGTCGCTTTTAGAAATCCAAAATGGCGGTTTTATCTATGTGTGCCATAGCCTGATAAGAATCTCTCTTGCTGTCCCAAAACAAACAGATTCAAGGTCAGCAGCACCTACAGATACAAATCTCTCACTGACCTCTGGCAGGCAGATCTTAGCTGGTGGCATGTGATAGAGAGGCCCCATATGTGAGCAGATGTGGCTGATTGCAGACCAGTCAATACCTTCTTTGGGGATTGTTAGCTCTTAAGGGGCTGTCATTGTAGTGAAACTACTGTCTTGTTTCTTTGTGCTACCACTGAGAGTGAATAGCTCTCACACTGGACAACTAATCTGGCAGTTTGGGGGAGATTAGATTGTTCATGTTGCACCATATTTCATTGAGAAATAGCTGTTGATATTTGACAGTAATTTGAGGGAAGAAGATTGTCATTCAGTGACAAGTCACTAGTTTTAAAAAAGGCTATTAAACCAGCTTGTGTAAATTAATATCAATGAACAAATGAGAGACAAAGGTGGAAAAAATCATCTTTTACCTGTCATACTTTACCACAAACACATTTCCTGCTTTTGTGGAATTAGAAAGTCATTTTAAGTGCTTAAATGTCAATGATGAGAACCATATAACTTTGAGAAACCAAACATTGCTCTACTTAGAAATGAGGAGTTTTTGGCAAGCTACTTCCTGCAGCAGCTGCAATGAACATCACATTATGTAAAAGCCATGTCACCACATCATGTATGTATAGTAAGATGGCATGAAATGTTTGAAACATGGGAAAGAAATGCAAATCTTAAATAATTTACATGGACTGTGTTTGCATGGTACTGTATTGTATGTATGCATGTATTTACTTTTCTGTATGAAGTCTGCGTATTTTTAGTTTTTGCTACTCTATAGAGACTTATGTTTGTTGTTTCAATGCATATTCTGTAACACCATGTGCTGCAAAAGAACAAAATGAGTCATATCTGTTCCAAAACGAAAGCCAGAGGATGTTTCATGTGTAAAATAACTGTAAATGACTCTTTTCTATATTTTCTAAGAAAAGAATATACTATAGAAAGATTTTTAATGACAGAATTTTCTTAAAAAAAGACTAAAAAGGGGAAAAAAGTTGAACACAGTAGGCCAGTAATAAACAATGGAATGTTACCAGTATACTAGATCGTGTTCCTTGCACACTGCAGTGTCAACGTTTGCTGATGATTTATGTTTTTATATGGGAAATTGTGGCCACCATTTTATTGTATGTTTGTGTGTCTTGATGCCTTTCTATTCTTACATTTCAGTGGAGGGAGTTAAGGAAATCGTTCATTACTCAATAGAACAGTCTATCAGACATTGTAATGATCACTTATTACAAAAGCTTTAGGTTGAAAATGTACAGAATATAAATGGAATCTCCAATTTAGGTCTGAAATACATCTATTACTGTTTAGTATACGGCAGATCAAGTTTAGCAGCAAAGAATATTTAGCATTATTGTTAACCCTTCTGGGCCATCATTCCTAAATATACTTGGTGTCCTCTTAGACAACCTATCATTGCTGCCTAGAAAGCTATTGCTGTTATCTAACCACATTCACCACTATTCAGCTGTCTTACAGGAAGCATCATTCCCTATGCTGAATGCCATGTGATTAGGCTACTGCATATTTAAATAGCATCATTAGAAATTACTAGAAAGTATTCTTCTATGGCAACCCACTGAGTCTTACCAATGGGTTATTGAAACACTATGTGATATACAATATTTAACACATATTTATAGTGTTTTCTGTCTTCTTTTGACGAAAATCCAGCCTAAAGTTAAGAGTTTAGCGTTATTAAACATTATTCCTAGTGTAAGCAAATCCCTTGAAAAGGCTAAAGCAGACTTAACCCTGTCTGTGGCGCTCAGCTCCAAGTCACTAAAGACCATTGGTTCCCACTGAATTAATTCATTTGTAAAAACAGGGGCACAAATATATTGTTTTGTTTTTAAATAGGCTGAATGATTTCCTAAAACAGCTGGACACATTTAAAATAAACTACAGTGTGTGTGTGTTCATAGTAAATTTTAAATTAAAATTGTAAATGGTAATGAAGGAACATGTCACCCAGAGCAAAGGTGTGGCTTAGTGTCTAAAAGTTTCTGGACAACAATGGAACTCTATGGCACAAAGTAGTACAATAAGGCACGCTTTGGATACACACTCTATACTTATAAATTGGTGATATTAGTGTTTTCGTGGGATTTGTTGACAGTGAGATACAGAATATTGCCAGTCTTATTCTTTAAAAGTAGATAGGCCTGGAGTGTTTTGTATCTAAATTTGATGAGGTAGCTTACATGATTTCTGCTCTAAAAACCGAAGCTTTGTATGTTTTTTTTTCATATTTTCATCAGAGGTATTGCTGTGTACAAATATAATTTGACTACTATACATTTATAGTAAAAGTTGAGTCACATTTATTCACCCACTTTGTCATCAAAACTAACATAAATGCATGAATGCATTCTTCTCAAAAACAAAATAATGGTGACCATTTTATCATCATACCTCTTCAAGTGTTGCAGTTTTAAAAAATTATTTAATTGGGTCCATTCTGTAAGCTCTGCTATATGGTGTGTTGTAGCCCTTTTGCTACAATTTGTCTTCTGTAGGGATATTATAACTCAAGTGTATGTGATACTGTGACAATACAGCTAAAATATCCATGTGACAGATGGGCTTCAAAAGGGATGTTAGCGGTGGTTACCTCGGAATCTGTTTTTCACTAATGAAAAAACAGAATCAAAATAGAAATAAATGTGAAAATTGTTAGTGGTACTTTGAAAGTCCATGTTTGAGCAGGCAGATGTGTGTTCCGTAAGTCTCATGGAGTCCTTTGACCATGCACCAGCACATTTCCAGTTTGTACAACCAGGGACAGCACAATATTTCCACAATACAGGGCAATAAAATTATGCAATCACCACTTCGCTTGTTGAATAATCTACATTTCAACCACAGCCTCAGAGGACAAATTACTGTTTTATTGTAAGTCATCTATCTTGTATGTCAAATAACTGAGCCAAAACATAGGCTCATGTTGGCCTCATTTATCAAACCTACTATTTAATGGCATCTAGTTCAGCATTTTTCAGTTTCAGTTTCAACATTGTGCAGAAGGTAACAAGCTCAAAAGGAAGTAAGGTTATTTTAGTAACCAGTCCCACCTTAGTCAAATTCTTATCTATCTATCTATCTATCTATCTATAGGTTTGCGTTGCTGTCAAAAAACAATTTCTGTGCTACTCCCTATCTTTGCCCATGCCTTGTCTGATTTGAATTGTGACCCAAACACTTAGAACTAGGATAATATACATGAGTTTAATACATGAGTGTAACGCTAGTAAGAGTACACTGTGTTGTTTGCTCCTATTATACCTATGTATTTGGAGGGTTCTGTTCAGTTTCATTTTTGTCCCAAAGTCTGAGCCTTAAAACGGTATACCACTCAATTTAAGATGGTACATTTGCTTTGTGGTCTCTATGGAAAGTCCAGTCAGTCTTATTAGCATGATGAGCTCTCCCTCAAATCACAAAATACCCCAAAAAATAATTGTTACCGAAATGTTCAGAGAATGCCTCTTTGAGGTTGCGAGAATGTTTACATACTACTTAATGTTTCCATACATATCCCTAAAAAAAGTATGTAATGTATCTGCAGCATTCACAGAGACACACACTAACAATCTTAGATAGAACAAAGACACTTCAGATAGAAGTTCATCTATTGCGCAGACCTCTGTAATTCTGGAATATCTTAACTCATTTTCTGTTCAAGTCAGGGTAAGTTAAAATCATACTACAAACAGTGAGCTACGGCTTCAAGCTGCTAAACTCCAGTCACTCCTGCTGAAAAAGTGTGCCTTGTGGAGGAATTTTTCATTTACAAGGACGTATACTACGTAAATTTGCTAATTTGTGTGAAGCAATAAAAAAATCAAAGTGGTTTCTGCTGTATCTTTAAATTGTACCGTATTATTACTCACTCTGCAACATTGTTAGCAAACCAAAAATGTAGCTGTTTTCCTGTCAGCAGGTTTAACTGTTATGCTTAGTCATATCGTGTGGGAGGCTAACTTTATAGACACATCTTTTAGGTTTAAAATTGGTCAGTATTTTTGTGCAACTACATCAATTACACCAATCCAAGGGCAACATTAGATTAGTCTTACATAACGTTTGATACCATCTGCTGAGTGTAATAAACTATGTTGTTCATAGTACATTCTTTAAAGTGAGACTAAGTAACTTTTGCTTAACAGCAAAAGTGTCTACAAGTGACGCTTGTGGCAGAAAGGTTAATTATGGTGGCTACGTAAGTCTGTGCTCTTCATATATTTCCCAAGATTTCAGTACAGATGTAGATATCTTTAAGATTGAGTATATTTCTTACACTGTGACTGAGATGTCAATGTGATGTCTTTAGAACCATGTGCAGTACACTGTGATGAGATAACAAAGTTGTCAAATATTGTTGGTTGTTTGTTTGAATAGGTGAGTGGAAGAGTGTTGACTTGGAGCATAACTTGTCATTTAATACTGTCACCATACTGTGGACTTTTAAATGCTGTTCATTCTTAATGCCTTTCTCGTAACTATTAAGCTTACAATAATAACTCACAGTCACATCACAAGTTGTACCTATGTTGTTGCTGTAAAACTGAGAGAAGAGCATGCATGTTTGTGCCCAGAAGTTATGGTATGGTATTCACATATTTGGATTGTAATCCCCTTCTTTCCACCTCTAGTCACTGTTAACATTCCCTGTGTCATGTAAATGCTAATGTCACTCAGCTGTTAGACCTGTGTACAGCTCTGCATGGCTTTGTATCATACACAAACACATGTGCACATATGTTGCCAAGGTATGGTCTTCAAAGAAGAACAGGAAATGGCTGGCTGACTCTTTGTGTTGCTTGTATTTCTGGTCTGGTTCTTAGGTGTTGGCAGAGCTTGAACTCTGTTTTGTCTTATCTATGCCTCTTACCTTCGCAGCAGGAAGATTTAACCTCATTTGACTGAAGTGAGAGAGAGAGAGAGAGAGAGAGAGAGAGAGAAATACAGAGGGAAAAAGAGTGAGAGGAAGAGTAGGCAGGGATGAGAGAAGTGTTAGAGGGAGGAAGAGATAAAGAAAAACGATGCAGGCAAAACAGGAGGTAAGCCCTTATTTGAATTTGAGAAGATTGAAAAAATTTCAGGAAAGGGAGATGTTGTATAAATAGGGGATACTGGGAGAAATGTTCATGTTGAGCCCTTTGCTGATATAATGAGTGTTAGCGGCTTATTTTACTTTCAGCACGTAGAAAGTTGCTGTCTGTTGTGACAAATGCAGATTGGCTTGTTTCAGAGGAAAGTGACTATCTTGAAAAGTGCAGATTCCTCCATAAATGACAATGTCACTCTCAGTTTTCAGGCATGCTTGGATCAAATCCAGTTTCCTGGGAGGAAAATGGAATTACCTCACAATTATCTCTGTTTTTTTATAGCATGCTTAAAGGAACATTTTTAATGGGTACTCCGGCACATTAGTATTGCTCTTCTATAAAGAATGAATTCAGAATGCTCTGAATAAAAGATAGCTTGACTTTTGGATTCTACTATGCAGGGTCAGATTAACAAACTAACCATACTGAGCCTCTTGATGCACTTATTACAATCTATTTTATATATAACCCTGCCTGAGGTTTGCTGTATGTCACTTAGGTTGTGAGAATTCGACTAAAGAGTAATTTGAGTAAGGGAATGCACCATTTGAGGATAAAATTAAATTAAATATTAAATGCCCTGAAAACCTATTTTGTCTGTCAGCTTCTTATTATGAGCATGAGGTCCTACATGGACACACAATTTTCTGCCAAAGTTGGAGCAGATTTGGTTATGTCACATGTTTATTTCTGTTTTGGCCTGTGCTGTTCTTATTGGTTTGAAGTGGGCAGGACTCAGTGAAAAGTGTGATGTCACATACTTCCATGGACAAGTCAAGATTCAGCAAAATTTAATCAATCAAGACAATTGTGGGTATGTTTGCTCATCAAATCACCCCCATACAACCCAGATTTGCTGAGTTTGTGAGTGTAAACACTATTCCAAAATATAAGTAAAAATGGCTTTTTTTTAAAAGCGTATAATCATACATAAAAATAAAAATAATACATAAAAATGAAAAGTAATACATTAAAATATAAATAAATAAAAATAAAACAAACAAACTTAAATTAACTGAATTACAAATCAAAATCAAGTTTAAGTAAGACATGAAAACAATAGGGTTGGATTTCAGTTTTGCAAACTTGCTCGCGTTTATATGGAATTTTGCTTATTAAGAAATAAGATTAATAAAATCTTTTCTTGACAGGCATTCATCACAAAAAATATTTAATTTAAGTTGAGTTTCTAATTTTATTAGCAGAGTTCCTGGTAAATTCAGTCAGAAAAGCAGAGGCCTCTAAATTGAAGGGTCCTGTGTTCGAGACCCACATCATGCAAAAGAGTGGTGGTGGTGATGGTGCAGTGGATAAGACATAATGCCTTTGGTGTGAAGGACCTGGGTTTGAATCCACTGTGAGACACCAATGTGTCCCTGAGCAGGACACTTAACCCATAGTTGCTCCAGAGGCATGCGACATCTGACATGTATTGCAATTGTAAGTCGCTTTGGATAAAAGTAAATGTAAATGAAAGAGATTGGTCAACATCCATCAACCTATGGATGCTTTCATTCATTTGATTTTCATTTGCCCAGCATCCCCAAGCAGAAGAAATTCCTCCAATCCAATCTCACGTTTCCTGACGGCTATGTCAGACTCTTTTGAATACTCAAAATAAAACAAAAAAATGTTTTCACACGCTTTTAATTTGTAGGCAACTGTTGCTGGCATGAGAGGGATATATTTCAGCACCAGCCGCTATCAAAGTATTTTGATATTTTTTGCTGCTAACAAAGTATATTTATAGTAATAATATAGTAATATTATTGCTGGTGGGCCAGTTTTGGCCAGCGGGTCGCCTATTGCCAACCACTGCATTATCCATTCAGGAGTGGCTGTGGTTCAGGAGGTAGAGGGGGTTCAGAAGATCAGCAGTTGGATCTTAATTAAACAATGCCTTGTCAATTTTTGTACAGACTTCTTCTTGGACATCGAGAGCTGAGCATAAATAAGTCTAGATTGTAAAAATAAAGTTGTATTATCCTGTCGAAATTCCGTTTAAGCTACTTTTTACATTTGCATGGGAAGTAAAAATAAATATTGGGAGATGGGACAGCCCTGACACCTGACGCATCTCACGGTCCATTCTAAATCTCTTCAAAGTTTGATAGAGCAATTCAATCAAATTATTCCCAAAAGCATATAAGGTGCATGTTGATTTTTTGAAGTGTTCTCCAAATCAAAATAAATCAAGAGCTTTAAACATAAATTGAAGCTCTATAGAGTCAAAGGCCTTGAGAATGAAACTCTTATGTAGTACCAAGATATCAAGGATGAGTCTATAATTAGTGTTTAGGAATGTGATAGGATGCCAATTATCCAACATTAAGACATCTTTCTGGGGTTTGGGGATTAAAGAAACCTTGGCCAAGTGAGGAAGGGAGTTCTTCATTGTTGATAAAAACATCAAGCAAAAAGGGGGCAAGCTCTGTTGGGAACATTTTGTTAAATTCAGAAGTCAACCCATTTATTTAAGGTCATTTCTTCAATTCAAATCCTCCAGTAAAACTGTTGACAGGTTAGATCTATATAGAGTTTTATAATAATTTAATTTGGTCAATAACTGTGCCATTTAGGGAAAGTCTTGTTGTGCCATATTTGTTTTGCCTTTGTTTCTCTAGCTTGACAAAATAATAATAACATATAAAAGCACATTTTACTTTGTTCATAACTGATGTCGGTTCAATTGTAGTGTTTGTAAATGTGCTTTTGAGGCACTGACATATTTTCAGGCAACAAGAGACGGAAATTAATTCAACAATTAAACAATGTTCCTTCCTTCTTATCGTTGTAAATTTTTGCACCTGTTTCCAATAAAGGTATCCTTAACTCTAAATTTAAAAGACCCCAATATATCCCATAAGCTTTTTCACTTTCTGCCATTCTCAGGTACTCAGATTCAATAGAATGGCTTTATGGTCTGTTAGAGGTGTCTAATAATTTAAACTTTACAGTGTGAGTAGGATAAGGATTCAGAGATTAACCATAAATCTAGTCTTCACTGTAAAGAGCCAGATTTGTTTTTTCTAGTAAATTCTTTAAAGCTGGGATTGCTGACTCTCCATCAATTCAGCCTCTTTCATTCATAAAATAAATCATAAGAGAATTTTCTTTACGTCTACTTGGCCACGTCATCAGTAACATTGAAATCTCCACCCAAAATAATCTTCAGATCAGTATTTCTAAAAGATCATCTATATTACTGCTTAAAGTTTCAAACAATTCCTTCCTTTCCTTTGCATTGTTATAGCCATAAACACTACTAATTAGAAAATCTGGTTATTGTAAGAAAGAAATATAAGAATGTAGTGTCCATACTCCATAGGAGTCAGCTTAAGTGAGGATGATCTACCATGCAACATCCACAAGTCCTCTCCCCATTGCGATGTCCAAAAGTTTCATCAACAGAATAAGTTCCCTGGATCAGACAAAGGTTTTTGCAAAAAGAAATAATTCCTTTCATTTAGTAATGTAAAGCATTTTATAAAAGAAACAGAACTGTGACCGAAACCTCAAAGGTGGTTATATACAGAAAGCACAATTTATCATCCTAGCTGAATCCGAATGCATTCATTTTCCACTCATCTTCTTCTTCTTCAGGTAGACCTGGTAGGTGTGGATTCCATCTTTTTGCCAGCTCCAGAACTTTGTTTCCCAAAGACTGGATCTTTTCCTGACTCTATTAACCGTGTTTTGTATTGTACCTTTTATGTCTTGCATTTCAACGGGGAGACAGTTGAAGAAAGTTGCTCCTGAATAGACTTTCCAGTCAAAAAGCCTTGCTTCTCAATAGCTAGCTTGAGCGCAGCTGCTACTATGGTGTCTGCCATTTCTTGTTCAATCTTTCCCTTCTTTTGCGAAAGGCTAACGTGCGAGCAACCTTCATTTTTGCGTTAAGCTGAAGAAGTGTGTGACATTACAGCAGATTAAATCTCTGATGCTACGTTTTTGAGTAAATTGGAGGATAGATCCACGAAAGCTTCTACCACTCTGCCACCATCTCAGCCGTCACGCTACCAGGCCTTAAGTGTGTAAAATTAGAGGACCAAAATTACATTATCAGGGTTTAGGTTAGTTGCAGCTCTAGAGCCTCAAAAGATATTATATAGCTGTTTAGTAGTGAGTAATACTCTTCATGACAAGTACACTGAATATTGCTGGAGTACCTATCTAAAGATCATTAAAATACTTTTTGAAATTTAACCTTTTTTGTTGCAAAGTTTGGATTCAGAGTAAGTTCTATGTTTTGTATACAGGAAGACTAGCGTGAGTCTAGGCTTTTTACTGCATGACACTGGAAGTTTTACTGTACATAGCGACATCATAGTGGCTTTTTATAATCCCCATAGCATTTTACTTCCTGAGCTGATGGACACTGGCAGCAGGAGTGGCTGCTGTCATGTTGTGCTCCGTTGCAACGTTGTTGCACCAAGCTGTCTTGGCTGGGGATATTTTTGGCTCCCACCTTGTCTTAATCCTGTCGTGATTCTCCAATGGATTATTCATGCTTTCACTCTCCCCTCCTCCCCAACCCCACCTGCTTATCCCACCTTCTTCCCCTCTCACCCCACCTCCTCTCTTTCTCACCTTCTCTCTCCTTCCTTCTACACTTCTCCACCCCCAAATCCTAAGCGACTTCCTTTAACACCACAACCAGTCTTCCCCTTTTAGTATTTCACATATGTACTCATTATTTCATCATTTTTGTGCCTGCTTGTGTGTGCTCCCAGGCTGTTGACCAATCAGTTCTATAATGTATTCATTCATTAGGTTAATATAATATATGCAGTTCTCCCCATACCCTCTAAATATATAAATAAATATATTACTTAATCAATAATCTTGTTATCACCTTCCTACCTTTTAATGTATCCCTTCTCTCTATCCCTTCATTTAGATTGCTTTTCTTCCAAACCTATTGAAATAGTCTAAATTCCCTATAGAGGAATGCTGTGATAATTACTTACATATAATTCTCTCTTTTGCTCTTCTCTCTACAAATTAAAAAATCCTGAAGATGTCTGGCAATGAATATAGTTGAGAATTATATAAAATGTATATTTCACAAGAGACTGAAAGTCCACCAGCCCTTGTTTTAATGTGAGAGAACAGTGAGAGTACTTTTTTACTACTGTGAAACTAGTAAGTAAGTAAGTAAGTAAGTGTATAATAGCCTCAGTTGGTTATCCATGTAACTCTAGTTCTAATTCTACATCTTAGTTTATCTTAAAGAGCATGCACAGATGTTGCAGCTCCCTGACCGTTTTAAATTTCAGAGTACGTCCACACTAAGCCAGCAAAATCTGAAAATGCACCATTTTTGTTGCATTTTGGCCCTCCGTCCACTTCAAAGCCAACAGCCCGTTCTCTTTAATCTACGGACAAATTACTTTACCCTTTCAAACTCCGCGCATTGCATACACCAAAATCACAATTGTGAGTGCGTGTCATACACCAATCCTTCCCATTAACAAATTGCGGGTGACCTACAATTAATACTGTGCCTGAAAGCATCCTCTGTAGACAGATGGAGCACTGAAGCTGCTGCCCTGTGAAAGTGCTGCTTTCGATACGTGGGCTGTGTAGATAGACAGTGTGTACTGTTGTTTTTCTCACCTGAAAGCTGAGCTTTTCAAAAATGGTCTCCTGAATGGATACGTCTGACACAGGTGGTGTATATTACTTTAAATGGCTGGCTGGCAGCTGTATGGCGATAAAGTTAAGGCTTTTGTTGCCCATAAACCCCTCAGTGATCACTAGTTTTTAATCTAAATATAGCTGATTAATCAATACAGATATTGGTATTAAGCTGTGTTTGTAATTGTAATTTCATCCATGTCTTAGCAGGATTGAACTGTTTGTCTAGTTAATTGGTAGCTTTCATATGGAGCCTGTAGAAAGAAAACGTTGTGAATGAAACTGATTAATAAATAGTGTTCATTGATTAATTATCTGTAAGGGGACTTTGAGTATTTAGTCAGATTGCACTCATAGGAACAATGACACTTCTGATATGGACTGATTAACAGAATAAAAGGGGTAAAGGGTTAGATAGTGGTAATTTAATGTAATCTTTTATACCAACTGAATGAAAGATTAATAATCTTATGTCAGAAAAAAACAGAATAGTAACTCAACAATTATTGTTAGTACAATTATAATAGTGAAAGCCACTCAAAGCTGATTATAAAGTAGACACTGTGCAGGATTTCAGTCTATTAAATACAGCATATGAAATTTTTCTAACACCGGTTATTAGTCTGTGCTTTAATTCAGCTGGTATTGCAACTAAATGACAAATGTATGGGACAAAAAGGAAGAGACTTTTTATGAAAATCATCAGAAAACACCAGTATGCACATAAACAGCATTTTAAAAATGAGCTGGCTTAGTGTGGACGCAGTGCCAGATGGTGACAAAACCGCCTGCGCTCGTCTGTAGTCTGGAAAGATAAGGACTATCATTTACAAGTCTCTAAAATAATGAAATGGCACAAAATAATTCTGTCAGAGAATTAAAAGAGAAGAGGCACATTTCCTTCAAGTATAATATCAAACACAACGATATTTATCATAACATAGAATCATCTCCAGCTCTTTAGTGCCACATTGCCGAACCCATTACTGTGTACACCAAATTTAAATTCATCCTCTGCAATAGCTCATATAGCCTACAGCATATAGCAAAATACCTTATGCATGATATAGTTGCAACACCAACAGCATGTCAATACGCTGACGTGAATTGGCCCTGTTGAACAAAATAAGTGCAAGTGGTCTGAAATAAACACTGAAATAAACACACATGAGATCCAGTGAGGATAAAGAGAGCATTAGGAGAACACAAACCTTCAAAACAGCAGCTAATGCACAAACAAAAGTCTTCCATAAATGCAGATACCAGGTGATAATGCATTGGCATCAAATACCTCTTGGACGTCCAAGCTTAGCCATTTCAGCTGACAAAAAGAGGGTGAAATCACCTGAGTCAATATCTTTTTTCTAAAACTTTTCATAGTGATTGATCGAACTCAACCAGCACATTTAAGCCTCTTCATAACAGCCCGATTCTGGCAATGCTCTGGATGAATTTTGGATAGAAGTTGAGTCCAGGCTTGCATGCTGCATACAGTTGTACCGAAGGCGCTAACCACCACCAATCAGACCAGGCAAAAGTAGAACCATAGTGAGTTGATGATGAATGAGAATGTCTCAGTGTCAATTTATTAGAAGATGTATGCTTTTGAATGCTCTGAATATTTTAAATGTAAACTTTTTCTTTTTCTACTGCCTGCTATGTTGAAGCTATAAATAGTATGCATATGATCAATCTTTTTTACTTACAGAAAATAACATGGTTTTCATTAAAAGAGCTTTTGAAATAAAACAATTGTGAGTGACTTCTGTTATTTTTCTGTTATGTCAATTTGATTTTAAAGAGGTCTTATTTTGGCTTTTTCCCTCTCCTTTATTGAGTTATATAGCTTTTTTTGTGCATGTAATAGGTTTGCAAAGTGAAAAAGTCCAAATTCCTCCCAACTGCTGCTCTGAACTGCCTGAAACAGCTCGTTTGTAGTCCAGCCTTTACTTCCGTTAACAAGTTGCATCACTTTGTAACACGCGTCAAAAGCTTAGCAGCTGGTCAGTCACACCCTCAAAAACAATGGTGGAAAAGTCACAGTCTGAGATGCAAAGAACATTGTTGTCCATTGTATACTTTGTGCGACCAGCAAAAAGCTTTCATCCGTGACTAATGCAAATAATGCATAATAATCTTTAACGTCATCTATAAGCCTTGTTTTGTGTGCGGAACATCCGTAAATTCATAGTTTCCACACAGACATATTAAGTGGAGGACCGAATCTCCGGCTTGCGGCGCTACCTTCTTACGCTAGGAATCCACTGACTTCGACTACAGCGCGTTACGGCTGTGCCGCAGTTTTGATGCGTCCATAGCCCGGCGTCAAAGTCCACTGGAAGCGTCTCCTATTTGTGCTGCTACCTTCTTCACAACTCTGAGTGACCCCATTTCGTTCCGTTGTCTGCAGGCTGTATATTCCACAAGAAGTATTTCAGAATCAGAGCGTTTCGCCTGCCAGATTTTGCTGACATATTTAGATTTTGTTGATTTGGTAATCAGTTTCAGCATTTTTTGCTTCTACTGTCATTAAGTAGGCTACGTAGGTAAATTATTTCTTTGTGTCTTGTTGTTTTACGATTGCGAGTCTTCACAGGGTGCCCGGATTCTCTCTCTGCTCGGTGCTGCTTGACGCGGCTTGCCTGCTGCCTAGGGGAGCTGCGCCGCGGCTGCATCTGGTGGACCCACAAGCATTGACTCGAATGGCCGCGATTAGCTCCGGCAACCAGCAACAGCACAGCTGTAACGCGCCATAGCCGGAGTCAGTGGACTTTAGGGGTTATATACAGTCTATGGGCGCTACAGCCCAGCCTCTCGCTAACTAGCGACTTGAGCATCATAGCCAGTGCAGAAAAGCCAGAGCTTGAAGACCATCCCTTACTATTAAGGTCTCCTGTCTGGGAACACTTTGGTTTCCTAGTGAAATACAACAATGGACAAAGACAAGTCAATAAGACGAAAGCAGTGATCTGACATTTCTCAGTAGTGATCGGGTATGTTTCTGGTAACACGTCAAACTTGCTAACTCACTAATGGTATCACATGAAAATGAATGTCACTGCGACAAGGGAAAAAAACTAAAACAAGTGCTGTGCTTCAGCATTTAAACAGACTTTATACTTCAGAAAAGTTTTTTTTTATCTGAGCAGGCCTTCAAGATTGGGATTGGGATTGGGATTGGGATTGATAATGCTCATAGACAGTATAAAAGAAGAAGAAGAAGAATGCTGCGCTGTAATCCATATTTATTTATATATTTAATTATATTTATAAGCTATATGTGGTAATTTTATTTAGTGGAGAACGTCTCGGGTTACGTATGTAACCCTGGTTCCCCGAGAAGGGGAACGAGACACTGCGTCGGTTACGACACTATGGGAACGCCTCTAGGCGTAGCAGGTCTGAACGTGAATGAAATCACTCCAATCCTATTGGCTTGTTGCTAGAACGGTAAGGTGTGACGGAATAACCGGAGGAGTATAAAGCACACCTGTACACACTCATCATTAGCTTAAACTATGAAGCAGGCGCTTCAGGCGGGGAGAGAGGTGCGGCGGGCCGACGCAGTGTCTCGTTCCCCTTCTCGGGGAACCAGGGTTACATACGTAA
>NC_060159.1:4872703-4886241 GCF_021292245.1 Micropterus dolomieu
ATATGGCGGGGCAAGGGTGAAGAACCCGGCCCTGCGCCTGGGACAGCAGGTCTCTCCTCAGAGGGACCCGCCACGGCGGGCCGTCCAGGAGCGATCATGATGTCCGAGAACCACACCCGGGTTGGCCAGAACGGGGCTACGAGCAGTAGGCCGACATTGTCCTGGCGGACCCGCTCCAGAACCCCCGGGAGCAGAGCGACTGGGGGAAAAGCGTACAGATGTAGCCTCGGCCACGAATGTACCATGGCGTCCAGACCCAACGGGGCTGGAGGAACGAGAGAAAACCATAGCGGGCAGTGCATAGTCTCTTGAGACGCAAACAGATCCACGTCTATGGGGCCGAACTCTTCGCACAAGAGCTCCACCACTTCGGGGTGAAGTCTCCATTCCCCGGGCCTCAGCCCCTGCTTCGACAGCAGGTCTGCTCCCTGATTCTGCGTCCCCGGGAGATACATCGCCCTGAGCGATATTAACCTCTGCTGGGACCACAGGAGGATCTGACGTGCCAGTCTGTACAGAGGGCGCGAGCACAGACCGCCCTGGTGATTCAGATAGGCCACCACCGCTGTGTTGACGGAACGAACCAGGACGTGGTGGCCTTGGAGATCGGGCAGGAAACTCCTTAGAGCCTGGAACACCGCCAACATCACGAGACAGTTGATATGCCACTCGGATTGATGCACCTGCCAGGATCCCCTTGCAAAGCGGCCGTCCATGACCGCGCCCCAGCCCGTGAGGGAGGCGTCTGTCGAAATGACCAGCTGGCGACAAGACCCTCCCAGCACAGGCCCCTGGGACAGGAACCAAGTTTCCTTCCAAACTGATAGGGAACGAAGACACTTGCGTGTAACTGGAGGTACTGGCGGAACGCTTCGCCCTGCGTCTAACGCTTCGTGGTTCTGTGAAGCTCCGCCAGATCTTCCTCAGAGGGACCCCCCCTCTGAACCATCTCCTGTAGCAGGTTGGCTTGGTAGGCTTGAAGCACCGCCATGGTGTGCAAGCTCGCACCTGCCTGGCCTGCTGCCATGTACGCCTTCCCCACGAGCGTAGATGTGGTGCGACATGGCTTGGAGGGTAACGCCGGCTTCTCCAGGGAGGATGCAAGTCGAGGGGAGAGATAGCTCGCAAGCGCATCCTCCACCCGAGGCATCCTCCCATAACCACAGTCCCTAACCCCCATCACATTACTGTAGTTCAGTGATAGGGGTGTGGAAAGCCGTGTAGAGAAGGGTCTGCCCCATGATTACTCAGTTCATCATGTAAATCAGGAAAGAATGGCAGAGACCGGCGTGGAGGTGGCGCGTGGTGCTTAAGAAATCTTTCATCAAGTTTACCACTAGCCTGTGGTGTCTGCTCCTCCTGTGGCCAGTTGATGTTGAGCTTAGCCACAGCTCTAGTCACCACCTCCAGCAGCACGTCATAGTCGGGCGCCGCCTGATGATGCCTGAGCACGTTGCTGCAGCGTCTCCGGATCCAAACCGCGAGCGGGAGAAGCCGAAAACGGGCTCCCGAACAAGGAAAGGAAGCGTCGGAGCCAGCGGATGAAGGTCGGGAAAAAGCCTTAGCCGTCCCCAAATCCTCCGACAGATCACGCTGTGAACCCCATGAGTGAAGCCGCCGGGCCGCCTCAGCGGCCGCAGGGCCCACGCCACGGGGAGAACACATCCGGCCATCCTCGGAAAAGAGAGCCATGCTGTACCTCAGTACCCGCACGGAAAGGGCTTCGCAACGGGCGCAGGCAGCCCCCTCGAGAGCTGCCCGCGCCCGTTGCGAAGCCCTGGGGCGTGCTCCATCCCCAAACATGAGACACACATCTCATGAGAATCTCCATCCGTGATGTACCAAGGGCAAGAAAAAACACACCTTCTGTACATCTGGTTGCCGGATATGCTGGTAGACTTCTTCTTCAGGTAAGACACACTGCTTGTAGGACTGGAGCTTTCTTCAAACAACATACAGAGTGCCTGCTGAATAGAAATAAGCTAATGATGAGTGTGTACAGGTGTGCTTTATACTCCTCCAGTTATTCCGTCACACCTTACCGTTCTAGCAACAAGCCAATAGGATTGGAGTGATTTCATTCACGTTCAGACCTGCTACGCCTAGAGGCGTTCCCATAGTGTCGTAACCGACGCAGTTCGAGTTCCCTCGAAGGGGAACTTGGTAGTAGTTTGCAGCAGTATTTTATTTCTTTTTCTTTTTTCTTTTAAACAATTAATTTATTATGTGTAATTTGAACGTTTGTTTAAAAAATTGTTACCTAATTTTGATGTTTACAAAAGTAGCAAGCAGCAATTTAATGTTTGCATTTTTACCCCTTACTGTACCGAAAATGAACCAAACTGACTTCAAAATAGCAAACTGTGATTTTTGTGTACCGTCACACCCCTAAAAATAAGTAATAGAAAGTGAAAGTGTGAAATGCACATATATGGATATGGATATGACCAATACGAATATGTCAGAGGACGTGGCACTGTTTTTGTCAATCAATCCAGCTATAGCCAGGAGGAGCAAGGAACGTCATTTTTACCATGTGGCCAAACAAAAAACAGCCCTATGGCAAAAACAAACAGTGGATCATTGATGGTGGCATGTTGCTACACATAACAGTGAGAAGCCTTGATAGATAATAAACTCCCAGATCATTTTCTGCAGTGAAGACGCAGTCATCAGAAATTAATTAGTCCTGAACACGCACACTGAAGCAATCAGAAACTCCTGCAGGTTAAAGTGAGCTCCGCAACGAATTAAGTAATTAACTTTTAGTGCTAAAAGACACATTATAGATAGACCTAAAGAAACTTGCATGCCTAGAAACATTAAGGCTAGAAACAACACAAAATGCGACAGTCTCATAATGTATTTTAATGCAGAGATATAAAGAGAACACCTACTGTTGTGAATTAAATGCTAATCCTCAACCTGCTTTTTCAAACGCAATATCCAGAAAAAAGCAGCATTATATTCAGCACAATATAGGGGTTTCATTACTCCTTCAGTAGCTCAGTTAGGCCACAACACCAATCCAAAGTTTTAACACCCACACGACACATCATCTCCAGAAAATGTAGACATTGCACTATAAGCTGAGCCAACATGCATTATACAGTATTAGACAGCACATAATCACTGTAGCTACGCACAGAAAAGGGAGGAAAATATACTTGAATCATAAAAATATGCTTCATGCTGCATTTTTAGGAGCGTATCTGTGGTACCAAGTGTCTATGATACTGAAAAACATGGCTGAAATACCTACAATGACTGTAGGCAGTGCTCCATAAGTCACATAACAAATACCGCGGATTCCTTAACACAGGCTTATTTGGCAAATGTAGACAAAGCTACTCGTGGGTAGCTAGCAGCTAAGAAAACACACAACATGTAAATACGACAACTTTGGAGTTACAGGTAGGCGCATTTCTCCTGTTTTGGCTGAGGTTATCTGCACCCCCACACCTTATGCGCCAACCTACTGTAACCCTACACAGCTATGAAATTGAAATCAACCCTCTCATTCAACTGATAACTTAAAACAATAAACAATTTAAAGTCACAGTTGTTACTGGGATTGGTAACTGTAATGTAATTACTGAATTACAAACTGTATTCCACATCGCTGTAAAGCATTGCAGAGTAATACATTAATGCCCAACACTTAATATAATGAGAAACTCATAAACAATTCTGTTTTCTGTCATGACAGAAATTATTGTATCCACTGTCTCCAATTGTAAGGTAAAAAGTAGAATCACATCATTGACATTACAAAGTAATCTGCCAGGAGTGTGTGCTTGCATATATTTGGTTGGCCAGTAAATTGTATTGCCGGATCATGTCACATTGTGGTACAGCAAAAGTTGAGTTAGGTTCAACTGTTTTTGCTTAACAACCATGTAATGTAAGTGTCATCACTGCTGCTGCGCCAACAGTTTCATTGAAATGAATGAGGTGGCTGCGATTTTTCATTGGAGGAACCTGCTCTTTTGATGATCATGCTCAAGGTCAACCTCTATGTTATGAGGCTTCTGTCTGGTGTCAGTTACTCTGTTGGTTTTGTGTGCAGCTGCAATTCAGATTTTTAGAGCCACTTATGGCAATTACCAGAAGTTTAGAGTTAAAGCAACGGAAGCAATCTGATTGACCAACACATCATATTTTACAGCAGTCAACAAGAGGCAGACACTGAAACCAATTTCTGCTACTTACAAGATCACAAGGAAATAAAGTTACAGTTCAAGATAACTGAAGTGAAACGAAAACTAGCATCAACAGCTGCTCATGACTTCCCTATTCAGCAAATTACATCCATCAAAGTGTCCTTTAGCAAATTAATTAACTGCTCCAGTGGTGTTTCTCTTTGGCAAATGGAAGAAAATGGAGGTTTTTCTGGGCAGCTTCCATGTGTGAAAGTGTCAGATGATTAAAGTGGGAAGTTGGATGAAGCTTCCCTGGATAAATCAAGGTTAAAGACATGCACAGCATCAATCTGGGTAAGGATAAAAATATGTTGGCATGCTAACATGGCAAAACCACTGAGCTGTACATAAACTATTTTTAATATGCCTAACCTATTATGTATTTATTTTAATTTCTGGAGCCAGGAGGGAACTATTTTTAGCTTCACAGCAATTTTTTCCATGTTTTCCAAAGTTTGTTTTAAGTATTTTAGGAGCATGTCACTCTTTCAACCATCAGAAGGACTAGCCCTGATTTTACAAATATTTCAACACGCAGTACATACTTTATTCCATTTGACTGAGCTGGTTCCTATGTAACCTATTCAAGATAAAATGTTCTAGTGTCAGTGAGTACATAATGATCAGGATCACAGGGAGCAGGGTGTGTGCCTTAGGTTCACCTATAGGATGACACACAGCACAAGACTTATTTACAGCACACACAATGAACAATGAAAAAACAAAAACTGAGGCCTATGGCTTTTTCCTACTTGGTTGCACAACAGCTTTGCACTACCTTTTTAATAAAAGCACTAGCTTTTATTCCTTCAAGGGGCCGGTTCACCCAAAGGGCCATATTTATCATTTACCTCTATCTACCAATGCAAGTACTTTTGGTTTTGGTTTTATTTTCAGCACATCTGCATGTGTGTTTTGGCAGTTTTTACATGTAATGAGGCAGAGAAAGGAGTGACATTCCCACATCTGCTTCTAAATTTATTACATTACAGTTGGGCTCATCTTACTAATTACAAAAGCCAATCAGAAAATGAAAATTAGTCCATGTGACACGGTGAGAGAAAGCTATGAAGAAGCAGTAACAGACAGACGAGTCAATCTGCCACTTTCCCCCCCAAACTCCTTCTCACCCTCTCTTGCCTGCATCTCTCCAGAAATTAAATATTCATGGAAGCCCTGGATTTTATCTGCTGCTTATCATCCTGCCAGCCTCCTGCTCTGCTACAACTGCTGTGATCACCCTTACAACAGCAGCTAGGCCCCCAGTGCCACCTGCATCACTGCCGTCACCAATAACATTAATATAATAATAAGAAATATAAAACACTGCACACTGTTTATTTTTAAAGAGATCCTGCATTTATGCAAGGGCCATCTCCAGCTCCAGTTTCAGTCACCCTCCCTTTCTTCTTCCCACCCACACACAAAAACAAGAATAGCAGAATGGTGATATGGAAAATAAGGTGGGGGTAGGGGTGTGTGTTTTTGGATGCAGATATCACAGAAATAGGGAGGATGCAGGGAGAAGATAAGGAGGAAATGTGGAGAGGAAGGAGTAGATGAATGGAGATGGCAATATAGAGTTCAGCACGGTGCACTGGGGAGAGCACCATTGTATGCCTGTGATATCTCTTATTGGCCCAAAAGCTCCTGTGGCTCGTGATTTTTTTTTTCCCCTCAGAGAGCAAATATGGAAAAATATTCTATATCAACAGAGGTAAAAAAAGATGTCTCCATTTTTAGAGCATGAAAATTAAATTCAGAGATGTTCTATCATTCATGCTTCATGCTGCATCTGTGCAGCTTTGGAACTTCAGAGAGAGAGCAATTGCTCCCCCTAGTAGATTCTCTGCACTTTACCGATTCATTTTTCATTTTTCATTTTTATTCAGTATTCAAACTGTTCTTTACATTTGAGCTTGTGAGGGATTAAAGAAAGAAAGAGAAATTAATTCACAAAGGACAATTTTTGGAGTTGAGAACACTTAAAAAATAATGGATTTACCTATGCATTGATACTTATTTGAACACTTTTCTCCTCCTTTGTATTAACTTTGCATAATTCTTTTCAATTTAAATTTTACTTTTTCTATTTTTGAAATTGCTACTTTATATATATATTGTTATGCACTTTATTTTATTATTACTCATTTGATATTCAATATTGTATGTATTCATATTATTTTTTAATGTCATCTAATTTACTTTCCCCCCTCCAATGTCCCTTAGTCAATCTAATGACTTGGAATCTAACTACTTACATTACCCTACAGTGTCTCCATTAGCGTGATGCACTGGACTTCAATAAGCCACTGAGAGTGATCATAGACTGTGGGGGTGATACAGGCGGATCGATGTTCAACTAACATCAAGGTTAGGAAATGGTATTGTCCATTTTAGGGATGTCTGAAATCATATTTCAAGATTGTTGAGGAATGAATGTGGGAAAGATTTTATTGTAATATTTACAATTACAGATAAGAAAGACCGCCTTGAAATGTTGTTTCTGCCTCTTTTGGTGGGGTGCAAATCTTAATCCCCCCATATTTTGAACCATGTTGACGCCCAGCATGTGAACTTTTTTTGGACATATTTTCATGTGAACTGTAACATGATTATTTCACATGTAAACACGTTATTTCATGTGTTTTCAGTTCACATGTAGGACTACCTAAATCATGTGTCCAAAAAGAACATGTGCTTAAAGTTGAAATTTGATCAGCCAACAACATTTTGACATGTTTTAAGTCGGCTTTTTACATAATAACTGCCGATGTGTTCATTTCACATGTGAACACTTGTACATTTTAAAAGTAATGCATTAAGGAAAAAAAACTCACTTCAGTATGGATATATAGAGATAGCAAAATCGAGTTCCTTCCTGTATTATTAAACAAGCCTATTTAATACCCGCTGTCATAGACATATGCACTTCCCTCTAAAGTCTGCCGATATGTGCTCCATGATGTGTTAAAAACATTGGGAGGGGTTTGTTGTCTTTTTACCTGCTGACTGTATGACCAATAATCAAATGACATTTCCACCACATGGCTTTTGTTTTCACTTTTCTGGACCACTGGAGTTTTTACCTTTGTGAACTCAAACTGGACCAGTTGGAAAATTGAAACAATGTATCATCCTGGCATTCGCTCGATTCAGGAAACAAACCTTTAGCTGTGAATCCACTCATAGTCTTACTTGTCTGTTAGCTGGCCAGGTTTTGCTCTACCCTAAGCTGTGCCTGGTATCGTTGTTTTTGTGTTCAATGCTACCTGTTAAAAGTGTCAAAGAATGAACATAAACTCTATAAAAATATTTCAGTTCTGCACGGTTGAGTGCACACACACACATTTGTTGCCAGCGGTTTAGACATTAGTGGCCGTGTGATGTGTTATTTTGAAGGGACAGCAAATTTAGAAGAAGATAAACTTTATTAATTCCGCAAGGGGAAACTCAATGTTTTCACTGGGTTATTATTATGTTAGTATTTACACACAGTCAGAGTGAGGGGGCTGCCACTCTGTACGGCGCTCCGAGCAGTTAGGGGTTCTGGGGCTTGCTCAAGGCCTCCTTCGGCAGTGCCCAGGAGGTGAACTGGCACCTCTCCAGCTACCAGTCCACACACTCGATTCTTCAGTGTTGTCACATGAAAGATATAATCAAATATTTACTAAAATGTGAGGGGTGTACTCACTTTCGTGAGATACTGCATGATTGATTTGAAAGCATTTTGGGCAATATATATTATTATAATATATATTATATAATATTTGCCATTTCCAATAAAACAGAGCCAGTTCAGGCAGTAGCAATTAAGGTACAAAGAACATATTACACGCATATTTTAGTTAACATTAATGCTTACAATATCAGTCTGCTCGATAGTATTGATCAGTATTGATACTTTTGAGTCATATGACAAAGTGAGCTTGAACCTTTGTGTTTTTGTATTGGCATTTTTTATTGTTGTTTTATTTGCCATGGAAGAACGTGGGCGAGCAATCACTGAATACTTCCGGAGCAAACCTACCAACAAAAATGCCCAGACTGTTGTCTCTCAGGCCCAGGATGCTGAGGTGACACTCCATGTTGTCCAACTGCTAATGGTCCCCTTCACAGAGGCCACAGATGGGCTCATCCTTCTTGCAGATGTTTGTTTGCTTTCTTCTTTCTTCATTGATATAGTATTAAATTGTTGCTGTAATCCATCAAAACATTGACATTCTTCAAGTAGAGACATTTACACAAGTCAAGATGCTTCTGAAATTATTCAAATTTAAAATTTCAGGTGGAACAGTGCTACTGTGTTACTGCTGGACACTGAATGATCAATTTAGAGGGTGTCAGGGTTTGGCTGAGTGCAGTGGCAGGTAGGCAGGTAAAATGGAGTTGTGGGCACAAATGCAGAAAAAGGCGAGGAGGATGCAATTCAGGAGATTTACTGAACAAAGTCCAAACAAAAGTAACATACCATCAAAGAAACTCAGTCCAAACAAGGCAGATGATCCAACAGAAGTAATCCAAGTATGCAGGAAAAGGTAGAACAGAACACTCAACATAAGACGACAAAGCAACAAAGACTGAACAGAACAGAGGGCTTATATACACTGACAGAGCACAACACACACCAGAACCTACACCAGAAAACCAAAGTCACTGCATAACAGGCCAAAGCAAGACAAAAAGTAAACAGGTGTAATCAGAGAGAACAGGGACCTGGAAACTGAACACAAAATCGATCCTTAACTGATAGTCAGACAGAAACCAAGCACGAACATGATACCAGATAACCATAGAATAAAACAAGAACTAAGGCAAGCACAGGTCAAAATCAAACAAGACAGGAAACAGACTCAATGCACAGAACACAGAGCAAGCTAAAAAACTAATACAGATAGACTACAAACGTATCGGGGGAAAAAGGACTTAAAGGTTCAGTGTGTAATAAGATCCATAACTATGTTTTCAGTGGTGTATAAAGACCTTATATAATGAACCATTTGTTTTTATTACCTTAGAATGAGCCATTTATATCTACATAACTGCGGGCACCCCCTTCTATGAAGGTTGCCATAGTTTGTCGTTTATACCATAGCCGAAAACGAACAAACAGCGCTACAGAGCGTGTTTCATCATCACAGTGTTCTTCTTCTGCTTGTATAATTCTAGCAATGTAGACGCCCGTCACAACATAGAACATGTACAAAGTGGAAGAAGAGGAAATAATAATAACAATAATATACAGTCTCTGAGTAGTCCTCTGGTTTATTAGAAGTAAGAAGATTAGTGACATTTGGACATATGAACAAGCTCAGTGTTACAGCCTGTGGATCTTTATACCATGAAATCAGATGGAGTCGGGACAGATAAAGACAGCTGACAGCAGAAATCAAGGATGTTTTGATTATCCCAGATAGAAGGCTATAATGTGGAACAGATTTTTTCCTGCTGGACAGATAATTAACTTAAGTTTGTCAGACTTTAGCGATGCCAATGAAAACTGTTGTTTGATAGCTTTAGCTAGAATCTGGCCATAATCACAGACATCTAGTTCGATTAATTTCATGTCGCCTACTCTCCAGCCTGTAGGCTTTGCCGGTTATGTTAGCAAGACAACCAGCTGAACGTTAATTGGCAATAAAACCGTAACTTTAGCTTAGAGCATGGGAGCATCAGCCAGCTAAACTTTTACTGACTGAGAAAAATCATGTAAGGTTAATTGGATTGGTTTATTCTCCAGCGCTGTGCTTTGGTTTGTGGTGTAAAATATGTAGTTGGATTAATTTCATGTAGTTACTCTCTCTCCAGCGCTCTATTTTGGCTTTGTCTTTACATTCCTGAGACAATCAGCTGATAACTAATTGGCAATAAAAGACAGTTTCCAGCACTGAAGCTCAGATCAGCCAGCTAAACTTTTACTGCCCAGGTAGAAAAAATATGTTGTTGGATTGTAATTTCATGTAGTTATTCTCCAGGCTTTGTTATGTGGACAGAAATGTGCCCTTACCTTCGTGAGTCAAACAGCTGGTGAATATTATTGTTAATAAAATGGTAACAGCAAGGAAGCCCAGATCAGCAGCTTCACATTTTACTGGCCTGGTTGAAAACATGTACTGTATTTCTTTACCGCTAATGGTGATATATAACAAGAACGTTTGCCTATAAAGTGACCAATAATGAATACTTTCCGAATATGCATTTTATTATTATTGGATAGTGTGCACGGTGCTTCGCCACTGTGCACACAAATGTGTAATTTGTACTTTCACATACTAAATGCCCATTAAAAACGTTGCACCATTTCTAAAATTATGGCTGTCAATACTACTTTGTGTTTCTATTGCATTTCAAAAAATTAAAAAAGACATTTTGGTGAGATTTGTAGATCTAATTAAGCAAAGTGAGAGGAGCCTTGATCCTCCCCAGCCAATGTAAACTTCATAAATTATGTGGTTTATAATGGGCTGTGGTGCAGAAACAGTGAGGCTTACATTTTCCTGTTATCTGTCAGTGGTCATACTTGATGCACTAGATGTTTGAGATGTTCTTCATTTACGTTGGTATGTAAGTCCAGATGAGCCAACCCTCCAAAGTTGTAAAATCCTGTATTACAGGAGCATGAGACATCATTTACCACTTAATTATTAATGAGCAAGTAACAATAATATTCAAAAAAACATATGGATTTACTGAATAAATATAAGTAAATATAATTTCTTAGTATATCTATCTAAAGAAACCTCTTTTCTTGACTGGCAAACTCTTCTATCTCATAGATGACATCTTTGTCCTGTCTCAGGCACCGTAGCTATACAACTCGCTTGGATAGGGGAGAGGGGTGCAATTCTCCACTCTCACCACTAGATGTCACTAAAACTTACACACTCAACCTTTAAAGTAGAATCAAACAGAACACATGTAAAACCTAAACAGAGAAACAACAAAGTAGATCTAAAGAAAAATACCTAAAAGGCAGAAGCAGGACTACACACTAAGACAACTGGGATGTGATGAAATGCGTAGGGATGATGAAACCAGAACTAGACCAAACATAAAATCATCATAAGAATAAACAAGGCAAAACAGTACAACACAAGACATGGAACCCACAAACCATAACAGAGGGTTGTGTCATAGGTGAGGGCATCTTTGTGATGGGGCTTGCTGCTCTGTTTTCAGCAGTGGTGGAATGTTACATTCACTTAAGTACTGTACTAACTTACAATTTTGATGTATTTGTACTTTACTTTAGTATTTCCATTTTTATGCTACTTTATACTTCTACTGCACTACATCTCAGGGGAAAATATTGTCCTTTTTTCCTCCACTACATTTGTCTGACAGCTTTAATTACTAGTTACTGTTTAGATTACAAATTTTCATACCTTTCCTGTCCAGTGAAAATCATGTATCGCCAAATGCGGTGATTTTTCTTTTCCATTTTTCTGATAAGTCTTCTTTTCACGTTCATAATGCGCATCTACTTCAAATAGTAGCAGACTATTTCTATCCAACCTCAAACCTCAGACTGCTGTATTTTTCAGGCGCTTCATTGGAATCAACCTGAGAAATACGGACAAGGGCAAGAGGATTGGGGGAAACACACAGAGATCCAGCCTGGGTGCATAAACAAGCCAGACTCCGGAACCAGGGGCAAAAACGCTGTGCGGGTAATAATGTCATAGCAGGTGACAGGCAGCGTGTGACTGGGCACGGAGGGCAGGGAGAAAGGCAAACTGTCCAAAGAAGATGAGGTGAGAGGCTCACACAGTCTAAAGTGTCTGTCTCACATTTCGATCTGAGCATCTTTGGCTGGTGGAGTGTTCCTTAATGGGCCCGTGATGGTGTAGAACCTGCACAGACATGAAAACAAGAGAATACAAGGACATCAGTAAGAAGCATCTTAGTCTTAACAAGCAGATATACTGTTAGCCAAACTATAAAAATGAAAAAAAAGTAATAAAAAGTGTGACAATTTTAAGTAAATTCCATCGTAACATAAAACATTCTCACACATAACGATACAAAAATCTTACAAGACATTAGCTGTGTCTGAAGTGACTCTGTCATTATCATCTTCGCTACCTATAGTGTCTCTTAAATGCAACAAACTTTGGACACACACAGCTTCAGCCAACAAATCGCTGTCATTTATTCTTAGCAAAAATAAAAGCATACAACAATCAAGCAGGTTAGGAACCAAAATGGCTGATAGACAAATGGTGTGGGGCACAGCTGGAGTCCAGGCTACACACTGTGGGCTCCAGATGTATATGTGTGTAGGTGCGAGTAAAGGTAATAAGTGTGTGTATGTTAGTATGAGGAAAGAAAAAAAGCACACAGAGCAAAATTTGTAAAGTCCAGATTGTCACGGCTAGATACAATATAACAAACAATTTTTCAACTACTGTGGTAAAAAAAAGCTTTATGACACAGGAAGTGGCAGCAATCTTGTATTTGGTAGTCATGTTGCTGGACTTTGTTCACAATAAATAGCAGTGACTAGCTTCACAAAAAGTGTTAGGAATAATACAAGTTATGGCCCAGCAGCTGCCACCCATACAAACAATGAAACGTGCTAGGCACAAAAACACACAGCAATAAACAGGACGCGGCAAAAGCTTCAGGTTACAATCACAGTTATAATCTGAATCTCTGCCCAGACACAACCCTGTTATTTGAAATCACGTTTCAATAGTGATGTCTTTTTTTCCAGGTGATCGTACTCGGCTTGGATTCTGACGATAGCCGGGGTGCTTTCAATCATAGGTTCTGTTTGGTGTTTCATAGTGACAACAGCAGAATAAAAGACAGACAGCATTCATTCGGGTTTATTTCATATTGTTGTATTTGTTGTTTCTACACTATGTGTAAGTTGATCTTTAAAGTACACTTAAGGCTTGGTTTAAGCTACACAAGCTGTAAATTTAATTCTAGTTCACATTTTTAGTTATTGATAAGTGAATTTACAAATTTACACTTCTGTTCTTTAGATTTGTATTCCCCAAACGGTACTGTGTCAATTTCTATGTTATTTAAGGATATGCTTGACTGTCTCAGCTTCATGGCATATACTGCAAAGACCTATTGGATGTTTCCTTATGATGACTTGTGTACTGTTAAGGCTGCTTTGTCTGATTTAAGTAAACATGTTAATATGTCCAATGTTTCAAAATAAGTAACCGTGCTACCTCAACAGCAAACACACAAGTTGGTTAATTTATCATGTTTGATAAGCGCAGTCTTTAATAGTCAGAGCCATGTTAACCTGCTTCCATTTTATTTTTACATTTTTATTCATTGTAGCTGACTCTTTTATTCAAAGCAGCTTACAAT
>NC_060159.1:4886341-4892830 GCF_021292245.1 Micropterus dolomieu
TATATGTGTGTAGGTGCGAGTAAAGGTAATAAGTGTGTGTATGTTAGTATGAGGAAAGAAAAAAAGCACACAGAGCAAAATTTGTAAAGTCCAGATTGCCACGGCTAGATACAATATAACAAACAATTTTTCAACCACTGTGGTAAAAAAAAAGCTTTATGACACAGGAAGTGGCAGCAATCTTGTATTTGGTAGTCATGTTGCTTGACTTTGTTCACAATAAATAGCAGTGACTAGCTTCACAAAAAGTGTTAGGAATAATACAAGTTATGGCCCAGCAGCTGCCACCCATACAAACAATGAAACGTGCTAGGCACAAAAACACACAGCAATAAACAGGACGCGGCAAAAGCTTCAGGTTACAATCACAGTTATAATCTGAATCTCTGCCCAGACACAACCCTGTTATTTGAAATCACGTTTCAATAGTGATGTCTTTTTTTCCAGGTGATCGTACTCGGCTTGGATTCTGACGATAGCCGGGGTGCTTTCAATCATAGGATCTTTAAAGTACACTTAAGGCTTGGTTTAAGCTACACAAGCTGTAAATTTAATTCTAGTTCACATTTTTAGTTATTGATAAGTGAATTTACAAATTTACACTTCTGTTCTTTAGATTTGTATTCCCCAAACGGTACTGTGTCAATTTCTATGTTATTTAAGGATATGCTTGACTGTCTCAGCTTCATGGCATATACTGCAAAGACCTATTGGATGTTTCCTTATGATGACTTGTGTACTGTTAAGGCTGCTTTGTCTGATTTAAGTAAACATGTTAATATGTCCAATGTTTCAAAATAAGTAACCGTGCTACCTCAACAGCAAACACACAAGTTGGTTAATTTATCATGTTTGATAAGTGCAGTCTTTAATAGTCAGAGCCATGTTAACCTGCTTCCATTTTATTTTTACATTTTTATTCATTGTAGCTGACTCTTTTATTCAAAGCAGCTTACAATTGCTATACATGTCAGAGGTTGCACGCCTCTGAAACAACTAGGGGTTAAGGTCTTGCGCAGGGACACAATGGCGGATACGTGTTGCAGAGTGAATCAAACAGATCTCAGGTCTCCCACACCAAGGGCATGTGTCTTATCTACTGCGCCATTCCTGCCCTCCAGTGACGAGACCTTGGCTGTAGCTTCCCCCGAGGAGGCGAGGGCCTATTCAACCATGCTTGCAGATTTAATTATTACTTGCTTTCTGTTTTGTTTCCTTACTTACAGCACTTTTCATAATCCCAACTCGTCACACATGGATGCTTGGTCAAGGCCCCTTGGCGTCGCTTTTTAACGCCCTGGTTACCCCTTTAGCATTACACTTTTCTGTTATATATATCATACACCTACCTAACTATGATGGGGAGAAAGGGGATCCCCAATGCATTACAAACTGAAACCAAAGGGTGCTTATCATGTGTTCTTATGTGATGTTGTGAATTATTTTGGAGCATTATAGCCTAAATTGTTATCATTAATTAATCATTGATTTCTAATCCAGTAATGTAAAAAATATAAAGAGAGATAAATAGTAACAATAATTACATGTAATTGGAATGGAAATTGTAACATTAATGAAAGGGTTAATTTGGTAAAACAGTATAAGAAAAAGGCCACTAGATGGCAGTAGAGGATGGGAAATCCACCAAAGGGGAGGAGTGGTCAGCGAACACCATAGGTGGAGTTAAGATGTAACGCCCACCTGAAAGGAGGGACAAGGTGGAGCTTAAGGTGAATATAAGGCGATGTTCGCTGACCACCAACTCGGTTCCATCCTGAGACCTGCAGGGATGTTGCTCGGGTTTATCTGTCCTTTATTGGAATAAACTCTTTTGCACCGACTCTTGACCGTCTCCAGTGAAGTTTTTCACTACGCCGTTTTTTGACTAAAGAAGAAATCTAATAGAGTAATTTTATTGAGTTTATTACGTTGGTTAGGGTAGGGACCAGGTCTTTTACTGGCCCGGCCGGTCCTTATTTCCGACCCGACAGTGACAAGTTGGAAGTGAGAACGCGTTGTCCTAATAGTATCAGTGTCTCCCTCGTACGATGTTATCCTATTGCTTGTCGATTTACCTTTCTTCATACAATGCCTTACCCCTCTGATTTTGATCATTTCAAATTGATTTTAACAAGTCCTTTTTTATTGCTTCTGTTGAGTAAGAATGTATCATTTATCCAACTTAATACATTTCATTTATCCAGAATGAATCATTTACCCAATGTATCATCTATCAGTATGTTATGTCCTATGTTTTTCAGACATTTGTATAAGCATGTAACATCCCTAGGTAGATCTTAAACTGAACTCTGAGGTGGGGATGGGGACATAGATCTCCATACCTGTGACAGAACAGGGCCTATAAATTTCTAAGCTACTGGTGTATGACCAGAGAGGCTCTTAAGGGAAACCCTGGGAAGTGCCTGATCGATCTTTGACCGTATCCATATACTAGGGAACTGGGGAGCCATTGATTATGAAGCATAAATAAAACAGTTGATGCCAATCAGCTCATGCAAGCGCAACTCCAGTGCTCTGCCTGAAGTAAGGCTGAGCTTTATCAACAATTTCCCAGAAACAAAGAACAGAAACAGAAAGACCTGTTTTACCTTGACTTTCTAAAATGCCCACGTTTCTTCAGGACCTTTGAACAGGTGAGATTCATGCAGGAATTCTTCAGGTCCACAACCTGGTAGATGATGGGGTTGTACATGGCTGAGGACTTGGCCAGCAGCGTGGGAATGACAGACACAGGAATGGGAACCGAATCTGGCTCACCAAATGCTGACACCACTGACACCACTGCATAAGGGATCCAGGCTATCAAGAAGCCTGCACAGATCAGCATTGCCACCTGGGGGAGGAGACAAAGCAATATTCAGGTCATAGACTTGTCCTTTACACAATTCCATTATGAGCAGTACTGAACTATCTTCTTCTCTCTACTGTTCTTGCTTTGTCCTGCCCTTTTTCATTCCCCTCAACTTCCGTTCAACTTCTCGCCCACCTTTGTGAGTTTCATCTCAAGCGCGTGGCTGTTGCTGATGCGGGCGTCAAAGTGTGAAATCTCCTTTGCAGAGGACTTGACCTTGAAGATAATCATGACGTAGGAGAAGACTATGATGCCTGTGGGAAGGATGAGACAGAAGAACAGGATGGCCATGACGAAGCTCTGACCGGACACAGAGGCCTGTGCCAACCACCAGTCCAGTGTGCAGGAGGTCCCAAAGGGCTCCGGGGCATAGTTTCCCCAGCCAATCAGGGGCATGGTGGCCCAGAAAGCTGCATACACCCACACAAAGACCAGGCACAGGAAGGCATGCTCGCGTTTTAACCACGTCCCTAAGGGTGAAGAGAAAGACAGCAACATGATGGAAAAGTTTAATTAAAAAACTTTAAATTAAACTTAATCCAAACTCTCTAACTCCAACCTTTGAACTTTGACCTCAGCCTCAGTGTGTGGATCATAGAAATCCTGACTTCAAAACAATTTTTTTGCTCTCATAATAAAGTGACAGTTACCCAAAACTCTATCAGACCCTGACAGCAGAAGCCAGACATCACATCAGAGCAGTACTAAAATAACGTATTTTCCACTCTAAGTAAAGCTCAGCTAAGTTGACAACCATTTCTGACAATATTGAAAGAGAGTTTAAAGAAGGTTTCAATGAAATTAACCCAGAAGGGGTTTAAGTTGAGTGTGCCTGTTTTCTGCACGTGCAGTTGCATGAAAAAAGTGGGTCTCTCAACTGTGAACAATTTCAGTTAACTTATTAATGGTGGGGGGTTACTCATTCTTGTGCAAAATATCATTTCAGTTTTAAACATGTAAGGAGTGCTGAGGTTACAGTTTTACTTGCTGCTGGACACAAAAAAAGGACACAAAACATTAGCTGAAACACTCTTTTCTATAATGTGGGACAAACAAATGTAACAGAACATCTGCAGTGGACGATGCTGATGGATATGTGCGCAAAACATGCCCTGATTAACATAGGTCTAACACTTGCAACCCATAATTTGTGTCCAGGTCCACTCATAGGAGAGTCAGAAGAACCCAAGGGGTCCTTGAGGGAGATTTAGGATTAATTTCATTATTTTTTTTAAATTACAATTGATTTTATTAGGGAGTATAACAATTACTAATAAGTTTTATTCAAATCAAAAGTCCAACCCCTATTTTGAACACCATGTAAAAGGAGTCCTGACGTACCATATCTGAGATGGCAGATCTTGAGGTATCGGTCCAGACTGACCACAGTCATTGTGATGAGGCTCCCGCAACCAAAGAAGAAACCTGCCCAGCCGTAGAAGCGACAACCCTCCCACCCGAACAACCAGCGGTGGGAGAAACTAGATACAACGAAGAAGGGCTTTCCTGTCACTGCAATGATAGAGAAAAGGAATGACCAAGATGAGGAGGAGGAGGAGGATAAAAGGACGAGACACACAAAATGGGAATGGGAAGGAAAACGAGGATGGGAGTGAGGGGAAGTTGGGATGGAGAAAGATTGGAAGGGGTAGACAGAGAAAAAAAAATGGGTTGAAAAGAAAAGAAAATAAGGAGAATAGGTATACATTAGATTCAAATCTTTAGGTTAAAAGGTTTTTCAGAAAACTTTCATTTTAATCATGAAAACACTTGAAATCAGCCACACACAGCCCTGGTGTGACTATTGACTCACACCAGACACAGTAAATTGTATTAAATAGCAAATTTAGTAAAGTGATTTAAAATTTTTAATAAACAGTAACTATTGCTAAATTAATAAGTAAACTAATGGTTTTATACAAAGATTACCTGCTTATTCTCTACCTCTCACCATCTCTACAACCATTACTCCACCTTAGATAACAAACACAACTAGCATTTACTTTGCTATGTATATGCAGCTAGTAAGAATACTACTTAAACCTGTGTGAGACTTCTTCATATAAATGAACATCTGTTACATTCAAGCCCTTACCAGACAAGTTCATACAATGTTTATTAAGCCTATCAACAGATTTAAAATCTGGTGTTCGTGAAGATATTAATGTACTGGCGCACCAGTTATGATCCATTTTACGTCAACCAGTAACGAACGCCATGTAGATCCATGGTCTGTCATTGCTGTGAAAAAAAAAGGTCCATTGGAGAGAAAGTTTATTACTGAGAAATGTTGATTATTGATTCTGTTTATTATAATGATTGTTTGTTTGTGTTAGCAAGGAAAACCTAAGAGGCATCCAAGAAAAGTTTATGATGCTCCAGGTAAAAAAGAAACTCTGCATTCAGAGTCAAAAAAAAGAAAGTGATTGACGGATCATTATTGGTGTAGCTTTTCCTTCTTAGAGAGCTCTGAGAATAGAGATGGAACTGAGGGCAGACACGGATGACGCATTGCTGCTCTTGGAAAGGTTGGTATTTGTAAAATAGGCTATGTAGCTGTTACTTTACTCTACCTAAATAATTTATTATTGTCTTGGATCTGTGGAAATGTCTCAGCATTTTTGTAACTATTTCTGAACACGAGCCTCAGGCTAGCTCACCTGTAGGCATACAGTACATCATAAGCTTGAGTTGACAGTGTTTGTGTAATTACTCTCACTGCCAGAAGGGGAGACAAATATTCCACATTGCAGGTTTCAGAATGAATGAATGATGTTTTGTTTTTTTATTGTGTCATGTCATCTTCTGAAAGAACACAAATTCATATAAGCCAGATGCAAAATGGTGTGCATATACACTCAGGCTTGACTCATATCTGTAAAACACAATTCACAAATAAGTGCAGAGTAATTAGAATCTGCAAATCTATATCTGTGCCAGAGTGATTTGTATTTCTGGACCTCAATTTGCATTTATTTATTTATCTGACACTTTTATCCATAGCAACTTACAATTGTCATTAACATGTCAGAGGTTGCATGCCTCTGGAGCAACTAGAGGTTAAGTGTCTTGCTCTGGGACACAATGGGAATTGAACCCAGGTCTCCCAAACCAAAGGCAAGCATCTTATCTATAATGCTGTGCATCCTGATAATTGCATTTCGGTTCTCTGAGGGGTCTGGCGACTGGTTGTTGGAGGGGTGGGGGACCGGGAAGAAGGGGTTGACGGGGTGGGTTGGGGGGTGCGGGCTGGTCCTTTTTGAGCTGGTTGGGGGGTGTCTCCTCTGGATTTTAGTGCCCGGACTGGATGCTTGGTGGTTGTGCCGGGATCCTGTGTATGGAGGGATTGTGCTTTGGGGTGTGTCGATGGTTGCTTGCAGTCGCGTCGCGGCCCTCTGGAGTGTGGTCGTGTTGAGTCCTAGGGGCCATTTGCATCATCTGCTGACTCCCTAGGGCTGAGGGGCTGTTGCTGCTGTCGCGGGGTGATTGCTGTCTCTTTTCTTTGGGGACGGTGGGGGTTTGTGTGTGGGATGCTTCGCTGCTAGGGAGGGAAGGGCGCGGGGGTGGGGGTCTTCTGGCCTGACCTGGCCTGAGTGGCATTGCCTCCTGGGTGTGGG
>NC_060159.1:4892930-4896038 GCF_021292245.1 Micropterus dolomieu
CGGCCCGGTGACAAATCAATACATAATTAAATAAATAATAAAACAGACAAAGGAGTATTTTAATACTCTCTTGTTAAAGTAAAATCTGTCTGGCACAATATGGTATCCAGGTCATTATACTCTATACCAGGCTGCTGGGCAGGACAGGTTTAAAAAAAAAAATAAAAAAATAAAAAGCTTCTTATCTATGCGCCATCACCACCCCTTTGTGACAGATTTACAACTATGTACTGTATTCAATCATTTCTACAGCAACTACATCGAGCATTTTTCAGTGGAAATATATTTGTAAATCTCCACCTATCCACCTTATCTCCACCATGTGTCCTTTTGACTTCCATTTATGTCACACAAAAAATTCCCAAGTGCAGGGAAGACCAAGCTTTTCCAATAGATGGCGGTAATGTAACATTTATGGATGCCAACTCCTGTGAACCGTCTCTGGTTAAACTAAACAGAAAGCTGATGTGGCAGCTAAAAAGGCACTGAAGAGAGACATAGATGTGAGAGTAGGATACTCACTGTGACTTATGAGTGCACTCCCAGTGGTAAATGTTAAGGAGGAGTTGTTTGCATTTACTCTAATAACAACTGGTGTAGTAACATCACAGTGGTCTCAATCATTGATCTTAGACATAAGACTACTATCTGCCTTGGGAATTTTCTGTTACACCAACCATAGCCGTGCTTTCCCCCCAGTGGAGACACTAATGAGGTCCTAGATGCTCTATCACTCCATCAGTGCTCCATCAGTTATCTGCAAACTATCCATCTCTAGAGTGTTAATTGTTGCTGGAGACTTTAACCATGCCAGGAAGAAAGTCCTCCTCCACACTACTACCAGCATGTGGAATTTGCTACAAGGGGGATTAACACATTGGCCCTAGCCTAAACAAACATTAAGAAGGCATTCAAGGCAGTTGCCCGCCCCTACCTTGGCACCTCAGACCATCTCTCTGTGGTGCTAATTCCTGTTTACAGGTCCCTGCTCACCTGAAAAAACCCTCCAAATCACATAGCTCGGAGAATCTGTTTTCTTCCTGAATATTTTTTAATCTGCAAACCTCAGTGGCCTCAGGAAGAATACCAGTCCCCAACAGTTCAACTAAATATCTTTGGCTTGTATACAAAGTGAGATGTAACATTTGTCCATCATTTTCTTCAATAAACATAAGCGTCTTTAATTTTTGTTTTTAAAAGGATAATTTCTTTTTTTTTGATCAGATATGTATATTTAGAGGTTTTCTTCAACAACACATTTAAAATAAAAAATTGTTCTTATGGAAAATATATTTTGTTGCCCAATGTAAGAATGTTGTGGCTTTCAACACCAAATGAGGCTCAGCATAAGTTCAACCAGGTTCACAACGCTCTCATACACTCTCACTCTCTTACTGCTTCTCTAAACCTTTGGGGTTAGGGATATTTACATTTACTTTAAAACTTTCCACATTTCTCTTTACACTATTATATATTGATATTTATATCATATTAGACTTAATTTTTCTGCAGCAATTTATTGAGGAAATGTCTTTATTTATGAAAAATGAAATACAAAATTCAGGTGACAGGTGAGGTAAAAAGATAATGTAATATCATGCAGTGCAGCTCTCAGGTATTCTGTGTTGCTGTCAGATATGTTTCTCCTGTAGATCCACTTTTCTCATTTAATTTCATCCCTGCTGAGTCAACACACATGCAGGCATGACTGAAGTCTTTAAATGAGCACGTGGCACATTCAGACCTCAATGATAAAGTCATTAAATAAACTCTTGCTCCTCTGTTTCAGCACGTTTTCGGCTCATGTTCAAAACTTTCTGCACAGTCAGAATCTCTCCCACATATCTGTGTTCTCTGACATTTGGAGAAGAATATTTAGAGACAAAAGACGTAATATTATGAGAATACAATCGCAATCTAATGAGAATGAAGTCATAATATTTTAACAAAACCCGCCCCCTCTGCTGTGCATTACCCTGCGTTATTGCTCTGCTGATATAGGCTACCCCCTTCAGACCATCTGACAGACACATAGCCCATCTGGTACTGCACTCGATGAGACGAGACGAGCTCATCATCAGAGGTTATTATTGTAGGGGATTTTAATATTCACGTGGACGTTGAGAATGACAGCTTCAGTACTGCGTTTATCTCTCTGTTAGATTCCATCGGCTTCTCTCAGAGCGTTCAAGAACCGACTCACTGTTTTAACCACACCCTCGACCTTGTTTTGGTGTATGGTATTGAAATTGAACATTTAATTGTGTTCCCACAGAATCCCTCTTTATCTGACCACTGTTTGATAACTTTTGAGTTTGTATTGCTGAACTACACGCCATTGGGCAAAAATATCTTTACAAGCAACCCCAGGTTTCTTTTCAGCACTGTAGCCAGGCTGACAGAGAGTCACAGCTCTATTGAGCCAAGTATTCCCATAGCTCTCAGTAGTTACGACTTCATGAGCTTCTTTAATGATAAAATTCTAACTATTAGAGACAAAATTCACCAAGACCTGCCCTCAACTGGCACCAACTTATCTCTAAACTCAGGAACCTTAGAAACAGCTGTAGAACCAGATACATGTTTAGACTGTTTTGCTTCCCTCAATCTTTACCAACTAACTGTACCACAGTACTTTAAAGCAGCTGTAATTAAACCTCTTCTGAAAAAGCCCAAACTTGATCCGGATGTTTTAGCCAACTATAGACCTATATCTAACCTTCCATTTCTCTCTAAGGTTCTGGAGAAAGCAGTTGCTAAACAGCTGTGTGACTTTCTACAGAGCAATAGTTTATTTGAGGATTTTCAGTCAGGATTTAGAGCTCATCATAGCACAGAGACAGCACTGGTGAAAATTACTAACGACCTCCTTATTGCATCAGACAAAGGACTTGTCTCTGTACTGGTTTTATTAGATCTTAGTGCTGCATTTGATACCATTGACCATCAGATCCTATTGCAGAGACTGGAATATTTCATTGGCATTAAAGGAACCGCTCTAAGCTGGTTTAAGTCCTATTTATCAGATCGATTTCAGTTTGTACATGTTAACGATGAGTCCTCCATGCATGCCAAAGTTAGTCATGGAGTTCCACAAGGATCTGTCCT
>NC_060159.1:4896138-4954770 GCF_021292245.1 Micropterus dolomieu
TGTTGGAAAATGAAATCTGCATCTCCATAAAGTTGGTCAGCAGCAGGAAGCATGAAGTGCTCTAAAACTTCCTGGTAGACGGCTGCGTTGACCTTGGACCTCAGAAAACACAGTGGACCAACACCAGCAGATGACATGGCACCCCAAACCATCACTGACTGTGGAAACTTTACACTGGACTTCAAGCAACGTGGATTCTGTGCCTCTCCTCTCTTCCTCCAGACTCTGGGACCTTGATTTCCAAAGGAAATGCAAAATTTACTTTCATCAGAGAACATAACTTTGGACCACTCAGCAGCAGTCCAGTCCTTTTTGTCTTTAGCCCAGGCAAGACGCTTCTGACGCTGTGTCTTGTTCAAGAGTGGCTTGACACAAGGAATGCGACAGCTGAAACCCATGTCTTGCATACGTCTGTGCAGGGCCGGCCCTGGGCATAGGCAGAATAGGCAAATGCTAAGGGCGCCGCCCACCCCTTGGGGCGCCCGAGCGCCCAAATTATTTTTGTTATTATTTTTTTATTACTAATACAACTTAAATATTATGGATTAAAAAAAGCGATCGTGAATCCCGGGGGAATCCTGAATCCCCGATCCCCCCGGTCCGACTGAGTGACGCATCAATCTCCATCGCCCCAGCCCTGCTGAAAAAAACCCCATCCGTTACCTGTGTGTGATTGTGAGTGACGGATGGCCGAATTCACTGACACTGATAAGTTGTCATTATGTCAAAAAGACCGAAACCATCTGGTGCCCAGGGAAGAAAAACGCGAAAAACACAGAGGTAGGTAATGATGTGTGATCAGTTTATCTGTGTTGCATTAAGTTAGTTCGACGATCACAATGCCTGTAACGTTCGCTAATTTGAATTGAAACTTGTATTAGAAATGCAAAACTTTCCACATCTGCCATCAAAAATTATGACAAACATTGAGCTCCTGACTTTCCTGCACGAGAAGAAGCTGATGGAAATTTTCCCCAATATGTGGGTCGCTCTGAGAATCTCTGCCACTCTACCTGTGACAGTCGCTGCTGCTGAAAGGAGCTTCTCTAAGCTCAAACTGATTAAAAACTACCTGAGATTTACAATGGCTCAAGAATAGAATAGTTATTTATTTTTTGTGCAATGGTCTTATTTATAATTTTTGGAATGTTACATATGCTGTAAGAAAGGCAAGGAAAGCAAAGGAAAGCAAGGTTTCTGTAATATAGTTTTTTCTGCAATAACATAATATAATATATACATATTTATATTGTATCTATAATACGTTGTGTGTTTGTGTTTCCAAAATATTTTCAAAATAAAGAAAAACAAGACAAACCTGTGCAGTTTGTTTCTGTGTAAGTTTATGAACAAAAATCCAGGGGCATCAGGTGAAATCTTGCCTAGGGCAGCAAATTGGCCAGGGCTGGCCCTGCGTCTGTGCGTGGTGGTTCTTGAAGCACTGACTCCAGCTGCAGTCCACTCTTTGTGAATCTCCCCCACATTTTTTAATGGGTTTTGTTTCACAATCGTCTCCAGGGTGCGGTTATCCCTATTGCTTGTACACTTTTTTCTACCACATCTTTTCCTTCCCTTCGCCTCTCTATTAATGTGCTTGGACACAGAGCTCTGTGAAAAGCCAGCCTCTTTAGCAATGACCTTTTGTGTCTTGCCCTCCTTGTGCAAGGTATTAATAGTCGTCTTTTGGACCGCTGTCAAGTCAGCAGTCTTCCCCATGATTGTGTAGCCTACAGAACTAGACTGAGAGGCCATTTATAGGCCTTTGCAGGTGTTTTGAGTTAATTAGGCACCAGGTGTCTTCAATATTGAACCTTTTCACAATATTCAAATTTTCTGAGATACTGATTTTGGGGTTTTCATTAGTCGACATATTTATGTCAACATTACTTTAAAAACCTGACCACCTGTATTGTGAGTAGTTAGGGTTCATGAGCAATGTCATGAGACAGGGTGAGACCAGATTTAAGTACGGCTAATTGACAAATTTCCTTCTCACATTGCTAAATTTACAGTTAATCATGAACTGGTGCTAATTAGCAGAGTTTCAGGAGCGGGACCACACATCAAGCGCGTCATCGCCAGTATTTCCATAAATACCCACATGTCCTAGGTCCTCCCCTTCGCCCTCGTATCCTGCATCCCTCCCACCCACCCCTTTCTCTGTCCTGCCTCCTGATCTCCTTCCTCCTCTCCATAGGTTTATAGGGGGTCCGTCATGCCCGGGTGCTACGGCGGATTTCCCTATCGTAGCTTCCCCACAACGCTTTCTAATGTCTATTCAGCTACTGCAAGCTTCATACATCTTCTGTTCGTTACTCAATAAATCATTTAATCATACCCGTTGATTATGGTCCTTGCTAGTGAAATGGCCCTTAAAACCTCTGCAAGAGTACTAAGCCAATGAGACAGCGCTGTGCTGAAAGAGGGAGACCCAGAGACTATTCTATGTAGTGCACAAACAGGCGCTGGGAACGGCACCAGGCAGCCATGCGTGCAATATAACATCACAGTGCGCGCACCGGACAGAGGAGATGGGATGCAGCTACCTCCTCTGACCTGTGAGGAGGAGGGAAGAAGAGTAATCACCCTTTACCTGAAGGAGCTTGTGATGCTCTGGGGCATGAAGGCAGGGTTAGGGCGCAGGACAGCCAAGCTGCCGTCCCCTTGGATTCTAAGACATGAGGGAGCCACAGAGAGGGAAGCCAGATCGCTGACTCACTTGGCAGCTGTCAGTGCCAAAAGCAGACGGAGAAAACTCCAGGGGCTTGAAGGGAGTCTTGGACAGGGCGCGTAAAACCAGCGCCAGATACCACTGCCAAGGTGTTGGACGTGCAACAGGCCTGTGCCTGCACACGCCCTTCCTGTCATCGAAACCTTCGTGGCAGGGAGAAATGGCGGCAGCGCAGGTTTTCACCGTACGGAAAGCCAGCCTTCTGTCCAATAGAAGCTGCAGGAATATAAGAACACAGGGCAGGGGGCACGCACCAGAGCTGAAACACAGCAGTGTATGCACAGCAGGTGCCGCTCTCTCTCCCTGGATGGTGATCACCTCTTGTGAGAGACCAAGCCCCTCTAAGCGCAGCCTCTCAGTGGCCAGACCCATATGGGTCACCAGCTAACGCGATCCATATTACCATCCCGTGTACCACCGTTATTATGTCAATAATAATTTACCCCGCAAGAAACGATTAAATGGTAGAAAGCAAATGTGGAGCGATATGTTCATACTAGCCTGTAGTGGTGCAAGGTAGCAGCTAGCTACTTTAGTACGGATATGCCACTATTGGCTTCGTAATATTCAATTTGGATTTCTTGTTGTGTTACCCATACTCTGGTAGTCAGTGTCTCCCCAGTCTGTCGATGTAACTTACGTGACCCACATAACGGCGCAGGAAAACATCACAGTGAAGACCCATTCACTACAGAGGTCTAAATGTCATAAAGTGTGGCGACAATCTCATTTACAATATTAGGTCATCATAAATTGTTCTTTTTTCAATCACAAACCTCAATCATTTTTATTTACTAACTTTAGGCTTATTTACAATGTGATAAATAGCTCTATCAGTTAGCAATGTGTATGGATGTAAAGCTTTAGTCAGAATTTTGTGTAATGAATCTACAAACCTTGTTGGTCAACTATACAGTAAGTGCACACATAAGCTGGTACCTGATATGCCAAAATCGAAGATGGCTAAATTAACAGTCATGAGCTCAGGAGGCTTTAACTTGGTCTTGCGTTTGATGGTCATATAAATGACATAGCCATTCCCTGTTGCAGACATGATTCCTGTAAGAGAGAGAGAGAGAGAGAGGGAGGGAGAGAGAGAGAGAGTTTGAGAAACATTCTATTTGCACTTCTGAGATACTAGTCACACATGTTTCTGCATAACTTTGAATGCATTGTGGGTGCTTCAGCTGGTAGTTAAAGTGAGTAATACTTTCCCAATCACAGGTACTACACTTTCTATTTATATGCATAAGATTTATTAGTTACTTTTTTGTTTGAGTGATATATGTAAATACTGTTGTCTTTAAGCACAATGTAATTTAGCAGAGACATACTACACAGAGGTCAGTGAACAGTGCAGGTAGGCTACAAACACAGGTGTATTTATTCATGTGGCTAATTTAACTAAAATAGCTGTCTGTGTCTGTAGATAAACTGTAAAACTAAAAAACAGCAAACACAGAAAGAGACTAAAATCTTTTATAGCTACCTTGCAGACACAGGTGCATTTTATCATGTGGCTAATTAGACAGGGAATACCTTCTTTCTATGGTATGTATCCTATATCCGCACAATTATACAGTGTCTCACAAAAGTGAGTACACCCCTCACATTTCTGTAAGTATTTGATTATATCTTTTCATGTGACAACACTGAAGAAATGACACTTTGCTACAATGTAAAGTAGTGAGCAGCTTGTATAACAGTGTAAATTTGCTGTCCCCTCAAAATAACACATCATACAACCATTAATGTCTAAACCGCTGGCAACAAAAGTGAGTATATTCCTTAAAAAGCCCAGTACATTGTACAAGCTTACTGTGAGGTTTCAGGGGCAAAAACCAAATGAATTTGAATTTATAGAGGGGTAAAAATGGATTATGGCATGTTTAAATAGATAAAGGAGGTATACAAATAAAAACTTGGCAAAATAGTAATTCAAGGATATCAAACTGAGAACAAAAAATGAGTTAAGTGCAGATGGAAGTGGGGCAGGAACAGGAAGCATACCGTCAGTGCAATAATCCTAGTATAATAAACTTCTACCATCCCACAGAATGGCACACATGAGAAGAGAATAAAGTCTGGGTGACTGTTGAGTCTGACAATGGGGGATATGTTTTCTCTGTGACCAAACCAGCACCTTACATTTGTAGTAACAGTAATGTGACTTTATTTTCATACCTAGTGTGACCATGCTTCAGCATTGGTTAAATACAAAACATTAATTGGCTCGCTATTTTCAGACTACATTTGCTGAGGATAGCTAGCTACACAGTTCTAGGTGGAGTTCTACTTATGCCTAAGTAGGCTCCGTTCCTGAGTAATTCTTTCTCAGGTTACATGTTTGTGTTTATGTAGGTGAAAGATCACCAGCCATTTTTGTGAGCAGGTCTGACGTTGTTGTATAGCTAATGTGTTAGCATTTACCTATTTACCTAACAAATGTAATATTTAGCCTCCTTCATCTGTTTTGGTCTCCATTACCTCTTTCCAAAAAAATGTGGCTCTTTAGCATTACTTTTTACATGTTCAATGTTTTTCACCAGCTATTTTCTAACTCTGTCTGGCTGCATTTGGTGCTGGGCAGGTAGCACACAATGTGTTGTCAGAGCAGTTCTGCCTGCTGCTGCTGGAAACTACTGAGAAGTTAATGAGAGCTGTGAGACTGTGCACAGTACATTTGATGACCACAAAACAAAAATGATAAGCTATAAAGCTGTTGTCCAGCTGGGAAATCATTCTCTGTGGGAGTGCAGGCATTCGACTCATTATTAATATAAAACAAAAAAACTTATCGGAATAGCTCATCTGACTTAAACACCGGGATAAGAGGACTATGTCTCAATATAGCTTGGTACTACAGTGTAGTATTAGATCATGAGTTTCTGATATTAAGTGTTGCATGTTGAAAGATTTTCAGCAGTTCACTGATTGGATGTCTAGTCTGGGTAGCCATTCAGCTGTGTGACATGTGAAACAGGAAGTCCTAGGATGCTCAATGAACTAAAGTGGTGCAATCATGTTTTATTCAAATAAGATATGATATATGTAAGACCAGGTCTATTCTTTGATTTACACTGAGCTAGAGAGGGTAGTTGGAGCTTTTATCTCCTCCAGGCTTCATTACTGCAACAACTAGGTTGTGAGCTATGAACTGACTACAGTCAGTGCACACAGCTGTTGCAGCCCCAAAAGACGCGATTTGAGAAATTGTTCCAAAATGTTACTGCTGGTAGTTAAAGCTTTGGTATCAGCATGATGACTGCTTAAAATCCTCTGGCTAGTGGTTAAATCTCCTCTCGTTAAGTTAGTTAAGTCTTTATTGAGGGGCCTTAAACAAATTTCTATGTAAATGCATTCTCCCAGTTATTTGAAATTGTTTTAATGACCATTTTCTTAATTCACTACTTTCATTTATTTAAAGGTCTATTACAGTTATAATCGTTTTGATAATGTAATGCATTGAAGCATGTTGAAAAGTTTATTGTTCATGATCATGTCAGACTCAGTAGTTAAAAAAACTTAAGTGTGTGAAAAGCAAACATTCTTAAAGCTAATAAATCTCAGTAAATAATCCTAATATAATGCTATTTTCATCATGCACATTGGTTTTACACTCACACCAACTCTGACGTCAGACAACTAATTTAGTATTTATTTAGTGAGTAAATTGTTGCTTAGTTCTGCAATCTCAGTAACAATAGCTATTGATTTAATTGCCTGAAAGCTTGCAATTTGTGACCATACAAACGTCCCCCATCACTTTACCTGTCAGTGTTTCTTTTGTCCCACATGACATGAATGCAGCATTAGTTCTTGGGCTAAATTAAACTATTAACAAAATACTATACATGAAAGATATGTCACAAGAATATTAGTGTGCCTGGTTGGTTTGTATCAGGAAATTTGTCTCAAAGTAAGCAGCCCTTATTTGGAAATGGGGTGGAAGGGGTCAGTCACAATCTTTCCTGCTCGCCTCACTGTCCTGGAGGCATACAGGTCCTGGAGGGATGGTAGATTGCAGCCAATCACCTTCTCTGCAGAGCAAATGCAGTCTGTCCTTGTCCTTGGCAGTAGCAGCAGCACACCAGGTGATGATGCAGAGGTGAGGATGGACTCAATGATGGCGGTGTAGAAGTGCACCATCATTATCTTTGGGCAGATTGAACTTCCTCATGCTGCCTCCTGTCAGACAGGAAGTCAGTTCGCCTACAGACCTATTGGCCCAGTATGGATCAGAGGTGGTACAACAAAAGGCGCTCAAATGAATTACCTACCGCAGAGGTCGGTTCTCCAGTCGTTAAGTCCAGTGGTCCTTGGTTTTTTGGGGACAAGGATGATGGTGGAGGATTTGAAGCAGGCTGGTGCATGGCATGTCTCCAGTGAGGTTTTAAAAAGGTGAAAACCGGAGACAGCTGATCAGCACAGTGCTTCAGAGTGGATGGAGAGAAAGAGTCTTGCCCAACTGCTTTGAGGAGGTCCTGCCTCCTGACCAGTCTGTTGACATCCCTCTCCGGGATGGAGGAGGTAGGTTAGGATGCAGCCTCTGAAATGCCACAGGTCTCTGCTGAGGTGGGGAAGGTGGAGCTGGTGGACTAGAGCTGACTGATGGAGTAATTTTTTTCAAAGTGACAGTAGAATTCATTCAGTTAGCTGGCCAGTCCCAAGTTAATGGAGTGGGGGGGCTTTAGGTTTGTAGTTCATGATCTGTCTGAGCCCCCTCCAGACAGAAGCAGAATCATTAGCTTAGAATTGGTGTTCTCACACCGCCTTGCTAAACCTGTACTTGGACTCCCTAAACCTGGCCCTAAACACTTCTTGTCCTTTTCCAACCTTAGCTGTCAAGGGAGTGAGTTTAGCTTTCAACCAGGGTTTGTCATTGTCATAACTCCCCCTGGTGCGCGATGGTATACAGCACTTCTCACAGAAGCTGATGTAGCCTCTGCATGTTCATCTAGACTGTTGGTAGCAGCTCTGAAAACAGCACAGAGCTTTAATTTCAGGTGGACCACAAGGTGGTTACAGTGTCCCAGGGCAGCACGGATGTTGTGAAAGTCACTGTTTACTGTAGTATAACAGTGATCCAGAATATTCTCCTCTCTGGTCAGACATTTAATGAACTGTATTTGGGGAGTTCGTGGCTGAGATTACCTTTGTTAAAGTCCCAGTGTACAATAACATAATAAGAAGGAGTCCAGGTCCGCCAATAATTCCACTGATGACAACAGAAAAGTGGGAAAAAAATCAACTGGTGGTCCAAGGAATTAAAAGTGGTGAACCAGAAACAGGGTCATGACTGGCCACGGTTCTTTGAAGCAAGCAAACATTCAGTCGACCAACTGTACATTACCTGTAAGGAGCTAACAAGTCTGACCATGACTGTGGTACTGTGGTATATGTGTTTGAGTTCAGCTCAGCATCTTACTACCCAGAACCTAAAAATTTCACTTCAGTCTCTCTCCTTTTTAAGAGGGGGCGAGGTGACTGATACTAGAACTAATAGCCATGGATGCAGGGAGGGGCCCATAGAGAAAGCTTATCTACAGGGTCCAAATTTTAGTGCGACGCCTCTGACCAACAGTGTCAATTCTTGACAGCTAATGTATAATTTTTTTGCTGTGACAGTGTGCTTGTTCTTGTGCAATCAGTTAAACAATTTAAGCAGTTGAACAAAGACAAGCACACTATAAAACTCCATTAAATTGACACAAACAAGCTTCAGACAGATTCAGACAGAATAAACCAGAATATAGCCTCAGGGGCCTTCACCACCCATATAAATATTAGAAATTTCATCTTGCTTAATAATTTAATTATTTGTCTTCATTATAAGGTAAGACTGTTGTGTCATCCAGGTCATAGTTGTTTTTAGCATCACCTTCATAAATGATTCCTCTGGTTGATGTAGAGGCAGTTTTCTCATTTAGACATCAAACAGGTAGACAGTTCTTCATCTTCGCCTTTTTTACCTGCTCCACATCGTCTACAACAATTGTGCTAACAAGGCCTTTAAAAGGGAAGTTGCTAACAGTATAGGGCTGATTTCTGATGAGCAAAGCCATATACAGGGCTGTTTTTAGGCATAGGAGAACAAGGATGGAGACAGCTGGAGGGGTGCTAAACAGGATGAAGAGGGGGGTTTTTTTAATTGACTTCAGATGCCCACTGTACTTTGAAAGGTTTGTCACACGGATGTCCAATGTGCACATTATATTACTGAATAAACAAGCTGTACTAAGCACCTGATTCCCATGCAGGAATCTGCATACAGATTCTATAAGGCATCATTCAGGGGTGTAGTGGGACTGAAATTCAGCCCGGGACTTTGAGGTGGAGAGGCCTTTTATGCGAGCGCCCTTTGGGGGCATGCAGAAATATTTATTTGCAATGATTATATATACATGTTAGTTTTTTTGTTGTATACAGTCAATCAGATTACGCTGAAGACCTTCAAGAAACTTCAGGAGGACACCTGCCTCTTCAGCTTGCACTGAACAAGACCAGGTGGTCAGTCAGACTGCTAAAATACTTAAATATACTCAAAAACTACAATTCATTCCCATAAAATAGAGCTGTGGTTGTGTGTGTGTGTGTGTGTGTGTGTGTGTGTGTGTGTGTGTGTGTGTGTGTGTGTGTGTGTGTGTGCATAAAAATCAAATCCCTCATCTACAGCTCTGAGTAGGCCTATCCCTGGCTCAGCTTCCGCTGTGCTGCACCCCACTCTGCTTTACTGATTGTACAGTGTACATATGTATGAGAAGAACATCAGTAATAAATATAAATTGAATGAATTCTATCTATGCATAATATTTTTGCCTACCCGCCGTGCACACTGCCCCTGTACCTGTCACTGTTTTGTCTGGTCCCATTGACCTCTTCATCCTACTGCTCCTCCTCTCTCCTTCTCTTCCTCCTCCTCCTACTCATTGACAGGTCATCCTCCCCCTGTCTCTCTGCATCACCTCCACTGACCTTAACAGCTAAAAAACATAGAGATTCCTTGCCTATAGAAGGATGTTGTCTTTGTGTGATAACCCATTGCAAACTGTTGTTTATAATATAGTATATATAAATATATAGCCATAAATGCATAGCTAAATACTTTCAGTAGCCTATAAAATAAAAGCATTAGCCTCCTAATCATGCGCCTGTTTCTGCCTGTGCAGGGTCCTGTATCACCTGTCTGTTGTGCCAGTATTTTTTCTTCTTAATTCTTCTTTTTTGGGCACCACACATTTTTTTCCCTCTTTCTCTCTTTTCATCTCATTTACTGTCCATGTTGTGCTTCTCACACAACCCAGCGCTGAGTTCAGCCCGACAAAACATTTTGAGATTGAACTCTCCCCAGATGGAAAGTAAACTCCTTTGATTTCAGCAAATACGAGGATTTCAGTCCGAGTATAGGCTACTGGTTTGGACCAGTCTGATAGACACACAGGCAGCGTTCTCTGCAGCTGAACCGGCTGGCGCGGATCATAAAGTAATACATTATAAACTGAAATATAAAAACTCCTGACCCCCTGGTCGGTTTGGCCTGAAATGGACATTCCCGATTCCCAATCGCCCTAATGGCCAATCTGCCCCTGGCGTCATCATTGTTGAAACTGCTCTCCACTCCTATTTTGTGGCCCTATATTGCATTTTCTCACACAGCTGTGTATGAATCATGTTATTATTTTGTTACTTACATACTGTGAATCTGACTTTCAAGACTGAGAAAGGCTCCTCTGTAGACAACACAAATATTCTACTGTCTTAAATGTTTATGCACTGCTCTGCTCGGGGCTAGATGCTCCACATTGTCTAGGATGTGGGACCTCTGGCCCAGCTGAATTCTTTTTGAGTACTCTGTTTCTTTCTCTACTTTAATAAATACCAAAAGACAACTGTTTGATAAAATGCATTTATTTATTCAATTCTCCACTGTGAAATACGCAATTTCTATGACAAGCACCCGGTTCTTTCACATAATGGAATGGCAAGGAGCAGCAGTGAATGATGCAAGCAGAGCATTGTTTTGCATGTATTGATGATATTTTGCAGGTGAACCACACCTCTTAAATGCTGTTGTTTGTTGTACGTATATTTTTCTACTGTTCAGACCTGCAACAGAGCCACCATATAAGTGCCTATGTATATTACAGAAATACTATAAACACTTTATAAAATATCATAGATGATTAAATAGATATATCTCATTGGGAAATACTTGAATCCAGCATGTTATATTTTCATAAACCATTCAGTTGTAAAATATCCAAAAAATTTCACTAATTGTACAATACATAGCGTTGATTGTGCACAGCTGTAAGTACAGTATGTGTAGCACACTCACCGGCCACTTTATTAGGCCCACCTGTTCAATTGCTTGTTAATGCAAATAACTAATCAGCCAATCACACGACAGCAACTCAATGCATTTAGGCATGTAGACGTGGTCTGAGTATTTCAGAAACTACTGATCTACTGGGATTTTCAGCACAACCATCTCTAGGGTTCACAGAGAATGGTCCGAACAAGAGAAAATATCCAGTGAGCAGCAGTTGTGTGGCTGAAAAGGCCTTGTTGATGTCAGAGGAGAATGGGCAGACCATGAAAGCATGGATCCATCCTGCCTTGTATCAACGGTTCAGGCTGGTGGTGTAATGGTGTGGGGGATATTTTCTTGGCACACTTTGGGCCTGTTAGTACCAACTGAGCATCGCGTAAACATGACAGCCTACCTGAGTCTTGTTGCTGACCATGTCCATCCCTTTATGTTCACAGTGTACTATCTTCTGATGGCTACTTCCAACAGGATAATGCACCATGTCACACAGCTCAAATCATCTTAAAACCCTTGACGCCAATTGTCGCGAATTCGCATCATATCTCATCCTTGCAGGATACATCCTTGCATCCTCAACCTTTTGCAAGCCCTGGTTTCTCGTTTATGCCTGTTGTCGCTAATTTGCATCATACCTACACATACCTGAATTTATATGTTGTCTATATTCTATAGACAAATTAACAATCTTCACTTAATTTAACATCAGCTTGAAAGCAAATGAAAACACAAATAATTTTTTTGGTTTTTTGATTGTAAAAAAATTCAGGCGTTAAGGGATTAAACTGGCTTCTTGAACATGATAATGAGTTCACTGTACTCCACTGGCCTTCACAGCCACCAGATCTCAATCCAATGTAGCACCTTTGGGATGTAGTGGAACAGAAGATTCTCATCATGGATGTGCAGCCGACAAATCTGCAGCAACTGCGGGATGCTATCATGTCAATATGGACAAAAGTCTCTGAAGAATGTTTCCAACACTTTATTTAAAGTGCGCCACAAAGAATTAAGGCAGTTCTGAAGGCAAAAGGGGGTCCAACCTGGGACTAGCAAGGTGTACCTCATAGTGTGATGAGTGTATTTGATGAATGCCAGTTTTAACTAAACTTAAGGAGTTTGGTGCAGAGCATGTAAAGCATGCTTGAATTTAGGTTGACTACCACTATCTTACACACAATATTATTTAGCAATTTAAACCAGCACAACCTACATTTATTATTGTAAAATGAACAATAGAGCAAGGCTAAAGATACACTTCATCATCTTAATGTGTTCTCTAGTTCTCATGTCCGTCTTCATCATACAAATGAATGCAGGTGCATTCTCTTATTTGACAGCTTCTGTATAACACCACTATCACTACCACAATCTGACCGCTGACCAGCTCATTAACAGAAAGGTAAAAACATCCGTTCTCATTTTCTTCCTTTACACTTTTCTAAAAAATGACTCTTGGCCCGGAGTAATAACGTAATTATCCTTTCAGTCAAAAACCTGCTGTCCTGTCAGCTGCTTCCCATTCGTTTGTTTTGCGCAAATATCTTTTTTAGAGGGCACTTGAAGTAAAATGGCAAATTCAATTCATAAATAACACAATGAGTGTACTGTACCACTCCTCATTTCCATGCACTCATATGATGCACTGCACCAGAAAAAAACCCCAACTGCAAATATAGACCCTCAGCCAAGATTGGACTGTTGGCGCATTCCCACATGAAGCCATGTGGGAAAAGAGACCACGCAAGGAATTTCAATTGACAAAAAATGAATTGCATATCATGCTGGCTCTTCCTCTGTCAATCTGTTTCTCTCCCCGTATTTTATGAAGCTGCTTTTATATTTGATAATATTATCTATTGTGTTTTGATTGCCACTTAACTTATCTCGTTGTTGCTGCTGCTCTGATTAGTTCATTTTTACACACTGACCGAAAAAGAGTATATGTTAAAACTATAAGCATAGCCTTTTCCTCTAGATAAAATAACAAATGTTATTCTAACTGTAATGCTTTAATTTCAAATAATTTAGCCTACTTTTTTTATCTTACACAGTTCTCAAAACCTTTGTTTTTCTCAATGGCAACACATGGGTCAAGATTTAGTGTAATATGTTCATTGAATAAAGCTATGGTTAAGAATACAGGATTTGCTGAGAAGCTCTGCACATGCATTTGTTATGATTGCATTACTTATGAGATTTAAAAAATTGAATTGTTACTTAATAGTCCAACAAAAAAAAATGCCAGCTTGGTGTCTGTCTTCCAGCCTTTTATTTCACAAAGCTCTCACGAACGTCCGGATCCACAGCATACCTCAAGACACTGTGTCCAACTAGGGTATAAGTGTGGAAGGCATTTTGTCAGGCTTTGGGAGCCACCTCCAGCCTTTGTTTGGGGTACCATCCACAACAGGCAGATGGACCTGGAGATGGCACTGCATTTCGGCTTGTCACCTCTCCTTCTGGAGCAAATATCTGCGCTGGGTAGATTATCCCCACAACTCCCTTACCAGCTCTGCCACTAACACTGTACCTGGTTTTCATCCTACCCTGTTTCCCATCCAGGAGGTCAAAGTTGCAGTTCTGACTGTACATGCCAAAATGCATAGGTGCCTTCGGATTTGGAGGAAAGCCTGGGTATATTTGATCCACGCAGCAGCTCGCAACCAACGCCTGACTGACCGGTGTCATGTGCCTGCTCCATCTTACCAGATGGGTCAGAAGGTGTGGGTGTCCTCTAAGGATCTCCCTCTTCAGGTGGAGTTCCATAAGTTGGCACCTCGTTTTGTGGGTCCCTTTGTTATTGACAGTGTTATAAACCCCAATGGCGGTGAGACTTGCTTCTATGAAGATTTACCCCGATGTGTCTCTGACCAAGCCTGTCTCCTCCTTTCCTCTATTGGTAACATATAATAAGAGCAAGTCTGATAGATATTTGTTAAGATTATATAAGTCTGATAGTTTGATAGGTTGTTCAATACCTGTGCTGCAGCATTCTGAGTGATTTGTAGCTTATTTATTGGCGTGAAGCACATGCCGCAGTTGCATTTAGGGCATTTCTAAATCTAATTTTGGTAGTTTAATGGTGGAAAAAATGGTCATCACACCAGGCACGTGGTTCAAAAGGGTTGTACTTAAGTCTGCAAATTAGTCAATGACCCAGTAATAATGTCTCTAATCAGCCACCTGTTTACTGGTTACAACTTATTATTTATTCTTCATTTGCTATTTCAGAGCTGTTCATTAACATTGTATATATTATATACTGTATACCAAATCCACCTACCTCAAGTTCATAACTCCTGCACATAATAGTTTGCACTATGCTCTATTGCACTATTCACATGTATGTGAATGTGCACTATTGTCTCAATCTATCTATATTGTTTTTGTTTATAGTGTGTATATATTGTGTTCTTTATACTGTAGCCTGTGTCTAATTTTATTATTGTATGCCTGTATTATTATACTGTATACCTTGTATGTGTACACATACCTGGCACATAAAGCTGATTCTGATTCTGATTCTTATTCTGATTAGTCATGGATGTGTTTTGGGAAAACCAAAGAAGATAAACCGATGCAATAAACAAATCAGAATGTCATCTGCCATTCCCTTTAAAAGCCAGGTGTGCTTGTACCTTGGTGCATTGCTATTTAAATGTTGCATGAATAGCACATTATCAAAACCATAAGAAAATACAAATAAATAAAAAAAGTGTGATGCAGACTCGCAGCAGAGAAATAGATAAAGCTCATGTGAACAAGCGAGAAAGTGAGTGTGTGAGTGTTGACGTGATATAAAACTTTTTTTGATCATGAAGCCTGATGTGAACCACAGTTCTGTGGTTTATATGTGAAGTGTAGGAATTACACTGCAGGCTGGAGTCTCCAACAGCAGTGACAGACTGATAGATAGATCCACATTAAATACGCTTATCTCCTCTATAAAAGGTCTCCTTACTCTGCCGCATTATTATAGGCCATGATAAATTGTTCATGGGTCACATCTCTCTCTTCCAGGGGATTTCTTTATTGGGTGTTGTATTGACGTGTGATTGTTTTCTTTAACGATTTACTTTAAATTAGAGAGGCTGCTGTCAGTGCATCCTGACCGATCCTGTTGGTATTTCGGGAGATTTAAATAATCCATGAAGGTACGTTGCTGTACCTTGTGCATAAATGTGCACAGCATTTTTCCTAATAAGAGGAGGACTCCACAACCAACCCGCTATTAATCACTTGATCCGAGGATATAACTGTGATGTGCACATCACTAGAACCCACCTATGCAGGCCCATCTTACTATCTGAATAATGTGCCCTTTAAAAAGCAGGGAAATACTTTAGACCAGGTGTTTGTTGGTCATTAGAGCAATCGCTTTCTGCTACCTCAAGATAGCAATCCCTGACAACACCTCATTCTAAGACCAACACTCCTATGGGTGCTACTTCCACAATGTGGGCACTAGAAGTGAAAATGACATCTGTGTCAGTTGGAAACTAGCAATGACATTTGGGCTACTACACATTGCAAAAGTCGAGTCTGCTGGTAGTAAAAGCATGGATAAGTCTCTCAGCGTACTTTACCATATTTCCGAGGTGGAAAAGGCATTTTACTACATACCTTATATGAAATTTAAGTTTTAGATCTGGGTCCAGAAGCACACCAAGATTTTTTATTAGGGGCTTGTTATTTTGTGTCAGGGATTTAAAGTTCAAGTACAGTAGCTATCTTTGGTCCTTAATTAAAGCAATAAAAGTCTTACCTTTGTTCAGCTGTAGGAAATTATGAGACATCCACAGTTTGATGTGATCAATGCATGAAAGCAACGAATCACTAGCACTGCTGTCATTAGGGGATAAAGAAGCATACTGTTGCGTGTCATCAGCATAGCTATGGAAATCAATCCAATACTCTCTGATGATGTATCCCGGATTGAGCAGTCCCGGGCCCAGAATGGAGACTTGAGGAACCCTATAAGATCTTCTCATTTTATCAGAGGAATGGTAAAATGGTGACAATAAATTCTCTGTCAGATGAATAAGTCCTGAACCAGTTTAGGCCAGAACCTGAGAGGCCAACAGAATTCGGTAAACTGTTGATGAAGATGATCGACCTAAACCCTAAGGTCTTACACTCATAAAAGACACATTTTTTATCAAACAGAACTGCGGCCATTTTGGATTTCCTGTGTAAACTGTTGTTATACAAGTGTTTGAGGCCTTTAGGATCATCATTAGTTGAACTAGTTAATATTACGATTTGATGTCACATTTGGGCTTGACGGTGGCACGTCAGCTCCACAGTGCTCCCTAATGACATCTTAGCCTTTAAACAGCTAGGGATGCTCACAAACTTACGAAACTTGGCATACACGTCAAAAGGGTGGATTTTGTTGTGTGAAATGGTTCTGATGAATGGTTCAAAAGATAAATAAAGACACATGGCTTTTCTATGTTGCAAATTTAGATTTTTATAAGTGCTAACTGGTTTGACAGTAACTGTGGTTGACTCCTTCCAAATTTTATGTGCTTGACAAGAGTCCTGGTCTGAGTCTGAGTTAGAGTCATTGTGCCACCTATTGGCAGCAAGAAGTAAACCTTGTGTGACAATCATCATTTGATTTACATGAAATTTTTACTGTGCGGTCCACACATACTGAAAAATAATGTATTAGTTAATTAATTGATTAAAATTAGGCAAGGTGAATGGTAGGGCACATTTCACAAAGTGCTTTACATAAAACAAAGCAGAAAAGGGCAATATAAAAAAAGACGAAAATTAATTAAAAAAGTAAAAGGGCACAGAACATAAAAACAACATAAAACATAAAAGTAAAAGTTACAGTGAAGTGTAAGATATTAATCAAAAGCCTAAAATTTGCTTTACTAAAATGCAGTAGCAACAAGATAAACCTTGATGTAAAAGAACATAGTATCAGCAGATCTGCAGTTTTCTGGGAGATGCTTCATTTTTTTACGTTTGCAACTATTATCAAGTTCTCAATCTCATCGAATATCTATCAAACAATAACAAAACATGACATATCTATATAAGTCTGCACTTCAATATTAAAAAACATAAATATTGTCATCTCAGGAGGTAGAGCGGGTTGCTTCTTAATCAAAAGATTGGCGGTTCAATCCCCCGCTCCTCCAGGCTGAATGTCAAAGTGTTCTTGGGCTAGAATGTGTGTGAATGTTTGTTTCTGTTTGAACACTTAGGCGCTATACAAATACAGAGCATTTACATTTACCACCACCACTGCATCTCCACCATTCCCCTTCCCAGTCACCAAGGTAAAGTCAACAGCAGTTACCTCCTCCTGCCATTAGTATTCAAGGCTTCAATGGAGACAGGGATGAAGGAATTCCTATAACTGTTTTTCATGGCAATAGAGACCTTTAGGTGTAGGCCATAAGGTAACAGTTTATACTCTGAATTAGGATTGGGAGGATGGGCACAATATATATCACCCCAGGTCAACCCGGTCTCACTCCCAAGTCGTCACATATGGACGCTTGGTCAAGAGCCATAATCGTCAGTTTGTGACGCACTAGGGATCCTTTTGACGTCATAGTTCGACGTATTGAGGGAAGCCCTGTTGTGTCAGTTTTTGATGGTAAAGGCAAGTATGATATTTAAGAGAAAAGACGAAGTAAGGAGGTGATTGGGGTGGATAGAGGGCCAGAACCCGGACCTTGAAGCAGGAGAACAGGGTTTGTGTCCCGTGCGAAACAAAACATTAAATGTTTTTATTTAGGCGAGTGAGGTACATTGATATTAACGTTAGTTAACTTAAGTCTTAATTGACATACATAGCTATTTTAACCCATACCATGATCTTTTCCTAACCTTAACCAAGTAGTTTTGTTGCCTAAACCCAACCAAGTACTTTCTGTGCCTAAACCTAACGAAACTGCAACGTTTCACGACTTTAATTATGCGCGTTTCAACATGGCAATGTATCGAAACGTTACGTTTTAACTTGAAAGTGTAACCGAATATTGCATATTTATTGTTGCTAAGCGTTGCTAACTTGACTGTGGGTCCCTAAACATCAATAATTGATGCAAAAGGGCTACCCAAGTCTTTAAAAAGCGACGACAAAGGGCCTTGACCAAGGCGAGTAGGGAGTGAGACTGTGTTGCCCAGGTATTTTACTTGCCACCTCAACAATCTTAGCCAGGGCATGTCTCTCTTTAGTCCCAACGTTGTCATACCAGCAGATAATAGAAAATGAGATGACAAACTCAGGAAAAGCTCTATAGAACAATGTCATTAGATAGAAGTTTCCTTAAGCAAGAAAGGCGTTACTGGTCCTTCTTGCAGAACATTTAAATATTACCTTTTGAAGGAACTCTGATGTCTATCCACAAATATTTTGTTTTAGAGACATTAAGTTGTAGAAAATAGTTTTCACACCAAGAAGGAAAGTCAGACCATGACCAGTTTCACATAGCTGCATAACTGATTTAGCCTTCTGATTGCTTAACTGTTCTCATTACTGTCAATATAACTGACTGAGTGACTGAGACTGACCTATACCCAGACAACAATTCCTCATAACCTCTCTTCTTCCAGCCCTGCTGTTAAATCAAGGCTTTAAATTCCCAGTGGGTTGATTTGGTGTCTCAATGAAGGCACCAACCAGGGTTGCTAGGAGACCCTGTTATGACACAGTGTTTCCCACAGAAGGGGGGGGCAGCAGAGTATATTATATTTCTATTTCTAGTAGATTATTTCTTATTTTACCACCTTGCTGCTCACCTTGCTTTTCCCTTCATTCAGTTATCTGTATTTGTAAAATATCCATCGTGTCCGTGTCTTGTAACGTAACACCAGATAACGTCTCTGTGTTTCTCTGTAAAATGCTAAAATGGGTCGCCGAATATACTTATGTCTGTGTGAGAGAAACACTGACATGTGAAGCTGCCATAGCTGTATCCTGCAGCCTTTTGAGCATGTTCCATGCCACATGCGTATCTGTGCGCATAATACTGCTGCCTATTGTTTTTCACAATAAAAATGGTATTGGTTAAATAGCTAAACAGAGGACAGAGAAATAGAGATAACAGCCTATTTATACCAGGGGTACAACACAACAGAAGAAGCTAGATGATAACTAAAACTGAAAGCAGAAGCACATAAGCCTAAGATTGCTCACATTCAGTGCATTTACATTCCACAGCTGATATGAATCATGTGAGCAGACCTACGCTGTGAACGTGTGTTTGCGTGGGATCTGTGTTCACACAAATCAATACAAAGATTAAAATGCTCTTGTCAGGCCTTTGGTTTCATGAGGTCTCTATGGGATTATCCTGCTCCTTACAAGCACTTCATGTGAGTCAGTGTATGTGTAGGAGTGTGCTCGTGTGTTTGTGCGTGTGTGCACGTGTTGATGAGATGGGAGGGTTGCCCGTGTGAAGCGAATGACATTAAGACTTTCAAACGATACCTGTTACAGCACCAGCACTGAGATTTAGACCTACTGAAGATGCTTAGATGGAATAAAAAAAGTGTTTAAAATTGCATTGAGATTAAAACACACAATACTGTCTGCTGAGGAAGACGGTGAGATGAAGGTCAAAGCTCTGGAAAAAGGCTTGTGAGGAGACCATAAGTAAAGATTAATTACTGTTTTCAAGCAAATAGAAAATATGCTAGCTGTATTATAACAGTATGGCCAAACACATCTTCAAATAGTTTTACTGGTGAGATAAAGTCTATATATACAACAGTATCTCCAATTCAGATTCAATGAAGTGTGAATGACGCCAGAATGGTATTTGGCATTGTTATTGTAGCCTACCATAGTTCCCTAATGCTGGCAACAACTTTGACTGGCTAATCTAATGTTAACTAACGTTAGTGTTAGCTTAGCAGTGAGTGACCAAGGTCCACATCATATATCATAATATTAATAAAGTTATTAAGTTAGGGTTAACTTGAAAAAGCAACAGGCAACAAAGTGTTTATTTTCAGGTTTATTTACGACTATTATCATATCGTTATATCTTGAGGATTACTGTAACAAAGACCAACATGTAGCCTACTCCAGACCTTTCTTCGCCTACAGCATGTTCAAACTGTTTGATGCTACTGTCCATTATGCATTCACAGTCACATGGTTGGCACATGAACAGGCGAGAGAGGTCCACTGTAATTCAAACTCCCCAAACAAACCAGCACACCCTTGATTTCATTGCCCTATCACATACACAGGTCTATTCCACCTCTCTCAACATTGCTATAAAACAAAAAGGCTACCTATTAATCATTAAACCTATATTCAGCTTTCATTCAGCAGTCTTAATCAATATTCGGATACTTGATATCTGTGAGCTGAATAGTTAGTATCCAATGAAATAAGATGGAACAGCTCCATGCATCAATTGAATAAATATCTATTTGCTCATTACCAGTATGCTGTTGTTAAAATTGTAGCTTTTTGCACATCTTTGTCAAGGAATATAATCGTTTGAATACCCCACCCAATTAACTGTAATCATCTCTCCTTATGTCATTGTCTAGTCAAGCCAGGGTGTTGAAGTAGCAGCGGAGGAGAGAGACAGGGAGGAAGAAGAAGTTGTAGACTTTTTTACCCTCCTGCTATGATGCAGGCGTTTTTTTAATTAACACCCCAAACAAGATGCAAAAACCCTTTGGTGAAGAAGGTTTTTACCGATAGAGGTGGCGCAAACAGGAAGTAGCTGGCGTAATGAACGTCACACTTGTCCCACACAGACAGCCTGGTCTTTGCAAGGCAACTGACTGAGTTGTATTTTCGTGACTGGAACGTCAGACTGGAGACATGGGCGCTGGAGAACGGACAGAGATAATGGTCAAGAAGAGGCGTTTCGAACAGGTGGTGGAGGTCTTACGAATTATAGACAGTAGGGGCCGAAGCTACAGAGGAAATAAGAACGAGGTTGCATATACCTTGGACAACAAAAGCCTCGACCACGGAATTTTTTGGAACTAATAATTCTGTTGGAAAAGTATGATGTGTGCTTGAAAGAGCATCTCAGTAACGTGACTGAGAAGAGCAAAAAGTTGCATGTGTCAACAACATCCAGAAAAAAGCTGTAATGTTTTACTGTCCAGCTGGATGCAGGACACAGGACTTAATGGCACAAGACCAGTGCTCAGTCGTTCTGAGGTATGTGACTGACGTTGTCCAAAAGAGACTTGTCACAGTGGTCCTATGCAGTCGTTTGTTAATCTCTTAACATTCCAACGGCCAGCTCACGGGCCGCCAGGTCCTGGCGGCAGCTTTCGGTTTGCGCACACAGCTGCTATGTTAACTTCATACTCATATGATACACCGTTTGAAAGCTAAAAACCACATGATTCGACCAATGCAAACCATTTGAAGATACAACCACCACAGTGGGTACAATCAGCGCTAAGACATACACTTAGAAAAACTCATACCATGTTACCAGTATATGGTCTCTACGAGAATAACTATGAAGCTGAATATGAAAAAGATACACCTACAAACAATGAGTCTTTTGATGCTGAGAATAACACACCTCACACACCAATACAGCCTGGAGGGGGTTATCAAAGTCAGTCTGACACATGACAGATACACTCATTCATGACTTAAGGCGAAGGCCAAGAGACAAAAAACAGATACTCCTCTGTATTGGTAGGCGTTGGCCAGTAATGCGTTACTCAATATAGTAATGTTATTACTTTTCTCAGTGTTACAGTGCTACAGCCAGTAATCAAAGTAATGTTGTGTTACTGCGTTACTGTACACACCATCCTTAAAGTGAATGCGCGACTGCTCAGCAGGTCAGTGGCACCGGACCTGATGTTAGCCAAAAAGCTAAATAAAGATGGCACAACGAGGGAGAGAGGCATTCTTTCCACATCTGTGTTCCCATTATTGTATCACAGTCTAAGATGCATTAGTGTTGTAAACTCTGTGTGACCCGCTAAATACTGCTCTTATAAATGCGCAGACAGTATCTCAAAAGTTGGGATTTACTTGCTGTGTTTTTTTATTTCAGCTGGCGGCATCAAGAAACGTTATATGTTTTGTAAAAACCACACTCCTTGCTGCTGTTATGAATATGATATTAGTTAAAAAGTCGTGAGAGACTGCTTTGTTTGGGGGGAAGGGTATTTATTCATGAAATTATTACTTATTATACTTTTTAAAGAAGTAATACATAACTAGTAACTTATTACATTTTCTATGTAACTTGCTCATCACTGGTAACATGTGTTACATCTCATATAAATACAGTCATTGGAAAATGAAGACAGGTTTTTTTGGATTGATGAGTGACGGACCACGATTCACCCGGTCCAAACAACAGGACCGGGTGCCACGGCGGGTGTGGTGATCACAGGGTTGAGAGGATTAATTTAAAAATGTAATCTGGTACAATTGCTAATTACTTGTTTAAAAATGTCATGTAATCAAAGTACCACAAAATAAAAGTAATGTATCCTGATTACTTTTAGTTACTTTTTAATTACTTCAATGCCAAATAGGAAAATAAAGACAGGATAAGTATGTGTTGTCAGCTCAGTGTATCTTTAGAGAAACATAGATTATATGATATGCTTTGCACTGTCACCAATATGGCAGCACCTGGCCCATCAAAGTTTTGTAGGTATTCTTGATGATATTTAGGTTTGTCATTTGGAAAACCATTTTAAAATGTCACTCATTCTGCACTTGTATTAATTCAGAGTCAAATCTCAGTGTGAAGCTGCTGAAGCACAGTGTTTCTGGGACCCGGCCCTACTGGTTACTGTACAAAAACACAACTTTTTCCCCTGATTTTGGTGAAACTGGTTCATATTTGATGGAGAAATATTAGAAATATAGAAAAATTTTATTCCAGTTTTCTCTCTGATGTCCTCTGCTGCTCTGCCTCAACTCTGTGAGTTTCCTGATGGACAGATAGCTTTACTTGCTGAAATTAGTAAACAGCTAGCTAACTGCTTTTATTTGCTCAGTTAGCTGTGCAGCCACTGGTCAGATTAGCTCACTCTGCCCGCATGGCCTTTAACATTAAACTAGCTAGTCAGCTAACTATAAGAGTCCAGCCAGCATGCCTCTTCTTTGGATGCTCCAGCATCCAAAGATGCTGATGCGCTCCCATGTCAGGAACGGCTGGCTTTGCAAATGCTGCAGTTTGCAAAGCGAGCCAACTTTTTTGGCTGACGGAAGAGTTAAATGCTCCCACACTTTGGAGGTTTGAGGTTGTGAAGGTGTTAATACTAATGTTGCTTTACTAACTTTACTGTTCAAGCCAGTAAGGTGATGGTGTCACTTTCGTAACTGTCACTTCCAAACTTCAACTGTTACCAAGCGTGTTCTCAACAATTACCCCCTTTGTAGCCCTGCCTACGTGAAGCTGTCTCCAGTTGGATTTAATTTCCAGGAAAGGTCAAGGACAAATTTGATTTGTCTGTTGAACTATAATTGCAGTCAATAACTGACGTCAGTAAACTGCATAATAAGAAAATGTTCTTTTGGATCATACTAGTCCAAACGCCAAAAGATATTAAAAGCAAATATGATACATTTCATACTGATATATCAGCCTGCATACTTTCCAAGAAGGCACTAAGAAGAAGCATACTTTAGCACAGACACTAAATGCTTATATAAAGTGTCATGGTTTTGGGTTGTGGTTGTGTATTTTTTCCTGTGTCGTGTTTTCTGCCATTTCTTCTTGTAGGCTACTTATCACCAGTGGTGGAAAGAAACAAAGTACAAGTACTTCATAACTTTTCAGTATCTGTACTTTACTTGAGTATTTGTAGTTGGTGCAACTTTTTACTTACACTTAACATTCTGCACCAGACCTTGTTACATCAGTATTAGCATGCAGCGCACCAGAGTGGAGCAGCAGTGAAAAACAAATGTAAAACTGATAAAGCCGGCTTGGCGTGAATCAACTTCGTCCAGCTGATGCGACACTGGCATCCACAGTGATAGAAATCAAGAAGCTCTGACCCTAAAGGAACAGTTGCTGCTCCACCAAATGACCCAGCAGATTGGCCCCCAGACTTCATGAGGTCTGAGTTAGTGTAGTCTGTTCAAACCGGCACAGGATTTTTCTTGAAGAGGTTTCTATTCAGGCTTCTTACAGAGGGAGGAAAGTAGTGAGAGCATTGTGGTGTCAGGTGTGACTGTGCAGCAGACTGGGCTCTGTTTTGGGGCTGTGAGTCGCAGCCAGTTTGTGACAGAGTGGTTATGTAGCTGGTAGAGTTTGGCTATATGAACATCTAAAAACTGAAGCTAGCCTTGCTCTGTTTGGGACTGTGAGGTGAACTTTATCAGAGGGGCTGAAGTTAACATCTCTGTGGATTTGTGGTGAGATTTCTGCCTGAACATAAGTGTTTCAGTTACTTTTTGGTTTCCACTTCCTCGTCTCATTCTTACATACCCAAACTCCCAAAGGGGGTTCTGTGTCTGTCAGATGGGCTGAAGGGGATACCACCACAACAGCAGAGCAATAACGCAGATTAACCCCCCTACATATAGGAAATATTCATTGTTCCTCTTTTGATTCAGTTTTCCTTATTGTGATTCGCTACAACTTATAATGCTATATTCCAGTCTGTCTGAGTGAATTTAAAAAGACAGATTGCGTTTTGTAAGATCAATAGATTTGAATGTGTAGTACTTTTTACTTTTGATTACTGAAGTATTTTTAAAACCAGGTACTTTATTATTTTTACTTGAGTGACATTTTTTGTGTGGTATCTGTACTTGTACTTAGGTATGAAAATTGAGTTCTTCTTCCACCACTGCTTATCAATAACTGCCTCTGTGTTCTTGTGCCTGCTCTTGATGTTTTGTCAGTTGTTTCTGTGCTGTCTTATTATGGTACATCACCCTTGTGTGTCGTTGTGAGTTTTACTTCCTGGTTTATTTTGTAATCGTCAGTATCCGGTGCTCATGTATAGCTTTGTTCCTGTTGTGTCTGATTAGTCCCTCGTGTCTTTCACCTGTTCGCTTCCTCCCTGCTCGTTTGCTCTGTCAGTTTTAAGCCCTCACTTCTGTTGTGTCCTTGTTGTATGTTGAGGGTTCTGTCCTGCCGCTGTATTTTGGATTACTCTACCCAGTTTCTGGAATATGTTACTTTTGGATTCAGCCTTTGTTGGACATCTGCCTTGCTTCCACGTAAGCCTGTTTAAGTTTCATTTTAAATAAATCACAATAACTGCATCCTGTTATGTCGGTGTCTGCATTTGGGTCCACACATCCACCTCACCTGCATCAGCACTCAGCCCTGACAAAAAGAAAAATATATGCTTACTTCAGACTCTCTCTCTGTGGGTAGGACTGGTTGATATAAAAGCTTCTCTAGTTCCTCTTGCAGTAGGAATTTTTGCCATTAATTTAGCAGATATAGAGAAGTTTCTTCTTGTTTTTGTTACAGGTTGATTGTAACCAGTTGAAGGAAGATCCTACCACTTTCTCTTTGTAGGGGACCAGTTGGTTTCATGGATGAAGACAACTAAATTGTGCTCTCAAATGACTTAATTTGAGTTCTTGAATATATAATTGATTTGCCCAAATTCACAGAAAATAACCTTAAGTTACATTTTATCATATGTTTAAGGGATGTGAGTGATGACACAGTATTGTTCAAGAGGCGGTGAGATGTTGCTGACACTGTCTCGAACACTGGCATGATTGAGCCTGATTGTAGCAACACTTGATGTCACTTTCAGGGAAATGAGGAAATTTATGAAGAGACAGCATCCGTCACAATAAGGGACTGACCTATGACACAGATGTAAAAAGCTGCAATGATATCCGCCTCTCTGGAGAGTCTTGAGGCGAAAGGGTCACCACGGAGAAGATAATGAGGGATGTAGGACGGGTGCGGCCACGTCTCATTCTCCATCACTGCCATCAGCGGGGAAGGTCCTGTGAAGTGGAGGAAAAGACTGAGTCAGTGAAGCTGCTTTGTCAAACAGCAAACACTTCCCACACGGAGGCATCAGGTAAGCTACTAAATGTAAATGCTTTTACACTACATCCACACACAGGGGCAATTTGGGTTTCAGTATCTTGCCCAAGGACCCTTCAATATGCAGCCTGGGGGAGCCAGGATTGAACCGCCGGCCTTCCGATTAACAACCAAGCTGCTCTACCTCCTGAGCCACAGCCGCCCTAATTTATATATTACAAAGAGTGCAATGAGACAACTTCTGTTGTGAACTAGCACTATATAAATAAAATTAAATGGACCTAGACAGGCACTGTATAAATGCAAACACATAGGCTTACAAACAGGTATAGAATAATTCATTAGCCCAAATATCTCAAATTTAACAAACCTGCATGCTCTATATCATGACCTGACGAACAGAATCGACTGGTGAAAAATATGGTGTTTGGCACAATAAATGGATCATCAAGACTAAACAGAGAGTGGCTGGACACTATCAAGGAATGGTGCCTGACAGATATCCACACACTCAGGTGGATGGCACAATACTGTGATACATGGAGGTGGACTGTCGGGAATGCATTGGACACCAACGGGCGTGAGCCCATGGAATGATGGATGGATGGTATGCTCTACATCATGACATCACCCAAACCAGCAATCAAAAACAAATGTGAAAGGTGTTAACAAGACATACATCACTCTAGCAGAAAAGGGACACATTTTGCAACTTTCCCTATTGATAAAATGATGAATGTGATGCAACATGATCAAGATGGTGATGATGTGATAATGGAGAATATAAGTCTGCCCAGAGAGATGATAAACCTTTCCCCTGGAACCTTGGCTGTCCCATGATCTTAGCAAACACATTCTCAGTCCCACTTGTCACTAGGGGTGGGAATCACCAGAAGCCCCATGATACTATATTATCACGATACTTATTTCACAATAATATATTATTGCGATTTCTTTAGTAAGCTGAAAAAGTAGACCCCTTCGCGTCACTTTTTAAAGTCCTGGGAAGCCCTTTTCATTTGTTGTTTTTCACGTGAAGGGCTCAACAGTAAAGTTAGCAACAAAAAATAAGTGCAACGTCCAGTTAGACTTTCAAAATAAAACTAGTGGTTAGCGTTGTGAAACAGAAACATCGTTGATGTTGCAATTTGGTTAGATTTAGGCAAAGAGAGAAGGTGAAAAAAAGAAGAAAAGGGACAGAAATACTGACTGCAATGCAGACTTGAAATGTACATTAATTATTATATTTAGTGTGCTTCATCACATTTACCCTGGACTAACAGAAAGTGTTTCTTTATGTGAAAGAATGATGGGCATGATACCTTTTATAATATAAGGCTCTCTATTTGATATAAGGACCTAAAACTATTGTTTACTAGCATGCCTGTTTGGGACACACCGTTTCATACTTGCTTCCTTAAACAATATTTCAAAGATTATTTTAAACAGATCTCAACTGTTTTCTTACTGTTCAGTATGTCTAAGGTTAGCTGATATTTTGTATTAACCTTTGGGTCATTCTGTCCTTACGGTACTGGTCTAGATGGTGTCTTTAGACTCTTTGAGTAGATAAGAAAGTAAAACAGCTAAATGTTTGCATGTCTAACCAGAAAATTGGTTTGAATGCCACAAAGTCACATACCCTGTGTGTGTGTGTGTACACTTGTTTAACTAACTATTGATTTTACTCTTCATCATGTAAATAATCGATGAGACAATGATGAACAATATATAATTGCTATAAAAGATGCTATACATGATGCCAGATTAACCACATTCATAATGTATTTGCTATCAGCAACTGAGAGTGCGACATTAGGAGAACTAAATGTAATAAACTTTATGGATTCTTTAAGTAAAAAAAAGTAAGGATTGAAATAAGAAAGGGTACAGAATGGGAGGAATGAAATCTTTACGCCATCACATGACAATAGACACCACTGCTCTTTTCCACAAAACTACAAAAACAAGAGGCAGCCTCTTGCTCAGGCTCTTGTCCTCTTGTTTTGGCCACGGCGTATTAACTGGTCAACCTCACAAAAAGCCTGTAGACCACTGTGCTGCACATGTTGTCAGTTTTCCTCCCATACCCTTCCTAAGCGGCTGCTTCCGCACCTGCATCCTAACAATACCACCGTTTTGACCAGAGCGTATTTTATAAACAAGTTATTATCTGGCAGACTCTGTGTGTGTAATGCCATCACCAGGCAGTTGTTAAGAGAATCTCTGCGGCCCGCTGAGAGCAAGAGGAGCAGAGACAGCCGACTAGGGACAAATCAAAAGCTAATCAAAATTCTCTGTGGGACCAAAAGCATCTGAGAATGCCTCAGAGCCCCCTACAGCAATATGCCACTACTCTTCCTTCCTCCTCCAGAACAATTTCTTCCATGGTCAACTAAAAACTCAAGTAAAACAAAAAACTTTCTCTGTAATATTGGAATTGATCCTACAAGAGTCGGATCTCTCTTCAATACAGGCCTAATCATGATAGGGAGCTGTAAAGTATTTCACTAGTGCTTACCAATAACCTCTCAGCTGTGCCTTAGATTTCAGTCTTTAGGCTCACCTTAATGGTTCCTTCTACTCGTCTCCTGTTTCCACTTATTAATGCATTTTAATGTATTTGACTTAGATATTATGTTTGCTTAGTCATAGATTTTGTCCATCACCATATTAACGGCTTGTTAATTCAAGCATCTATCAATTAATTGTTCATGTGGCATTCAGTACATGTTTTAATGGCTGTATTGGTTGCCTTTGTATGATCATGGGCTACTCTTCTGTTCAGTAGTCAATAGTTATGTGCATATTCATTGCCTTTATCCATATTTGTTCATGGTTGTATTGCTTAACAAATGTTTATGCTTAGTAGTTATGTGTTGTGTCAAGTGTATGGTTTAATAAACCTTTTGTTTCTAATGAATTGTGTATGAAGTATTGGGTCACTGTACACCAAGCCAAGAGCTCTGTAGCAACCTTCAGATCTACATTAAAGTAGTTGAAACTTTAATTACTATATGATTAAGTGATAAGCAATTAAATTAGTTTCCCTGTATAGGGTGGTGCCCCGTAATAAAACATCCAAGTTTAATTCTGTTATGATATACTAAAACTTTTTGATAGCTGGAAGTGAGTGTGAATTCACTACTTCTTACCAAATTAAGGTCATTTGCTGCTATTATTTTAAAGCCTTTAAGCCTTTTATCGCCACAGTGAGGACATGGTCTCAGGTTTAGGTTTATCTCACTTGTGCAGGTTCAAGAAAAGAACAAAGGAAACCCATCATGCGTATTTTTCATGGGTGATATTTTGACATGTCACAGTAGGAAATGCACAAGTGCAAAAAAAAACAACTAAAAATGGCTAAATTCCATTTAGCTGCTTCAGTTTCAGGGTCCTAGAACTGTGCATGCTGGCTCACTATCACTGTCATGACTCACTGGGACATCTAAATATAATGGAGCCATCACTAATGTTAGTAGTGAGACCTGTGCATTTCCTACAATGGCAAGTCAAAATGTCTGATGTGAAAAAGGTCAATAATCCACTCATTGATTATAACATAGGAAATACAACACTGTAAACCTATAACGCAAATCAAAGTGAAGCGTCTGTGTTTTGGTCCAAGTTACTCCTCTTGGCTTCAGTAACAGCTAGGGTTGCCTACAGTCCCGTAAAATACAGAATCACCCCCTGTTAGAGAGAGTCTCACATCCCTCTCTCTCTCTCTCATCACTTCCTGTCATTTCTATTCTGTCTGCAGCTTTTTTAATAGACTGCCTCATAGTCAACATTAAGCAGTGTTGGCAATTATCAATGCTGAATTTACCAAAATACTCTTTTGATGTATAAAACATCTAAAATTAGCAAATTCATTTTAGAGTGCCTTTGAACAGGACATGAAACTGTAGGATTTATGAATGTTAGTGTTTATAATCACTGCTAATTAATATCCACTCTCATCCCACATCCAGCATCATTGTTTCTCATACAAACCCTCCTAGCGTTCAGGTTTAACTTTGATTTTAGTTACTTCGAAACATAGGTTTTACATAAAGGATACATAAACATATTTGCAATAAAGTATTGATACTTGACCCTTCGCTAAGCCAGGCCCACCTTAATTACTGTTGCTAAGTCCGACAAACTGTCCGACCTGTCAGACTTTTAGCAAGGCGCTGCCACAGTCTATTACTGCACTCCCTGGAGAAATATTGTCTCATTTCAGGAAAAAGTGATATCAGAAAGAAGCAGACAGTTTTGCAGTTCCATTGTTCATTTGAAGGTTGTATTCAGGCTGTCAGACTGACTCAAACTGACCAATTGATCACAGAGTAAAAGTAAACCAATGCATCACCTGACGATTGAGACAAACGATAACGATATTCAGGATCTTCACTGCGTCTCTACAGCTGGGTAGGTCTCTATTCACTATTGCAATCATTACAAAGCAGAACAGTAGGGCTTTACAATGTTACATTCACTAGTAAGTTTGATAGCTAACTAACATTACATTAGGAACATTCCATAGCTACATTTTTCTGGATTTGTTTTAGGTTTTGGAAAGAGAATAAATTGTACTGTTTCTTTTAACCTCTCTGGGTAGCAACTGTAACTATTACAAGTGCCCCTGGAACAGTGTTTGACCAGATCTTGGAAAAATACAGCAAAAGAAAGCTAGAAAACGAATCCTTTTGCATATGTGTCAATGGAGCGCAGCGATGACAGTTTCGGACCTCAGGCACAGTGCGCTGTGATTGGTTAAGATGCGTATTCAGGGCGTGGCTTAACGAAGGGTCAATTGTATTACACCTATGACAAGCTGTTCACTGCTTGTCAAACTAGCAGTGCTTTCACAAGTTGACCTGGAACTTCCAAACTACAATTGTCTGTTTCTCTCAGCCGTCGATTCATCACACAGAGACTAACATTAGCTGTTATGTATTAGCAAATGTTAGCGCTACTTGTTTCAGAGTCCCTGGTTAAGTCACAAAAGCCATGACAATCTGTATGCACATGTAAATCACGCTCCCCCCCCCCCCTTCAGACTTGACTTGAGCTTCTCAGGCAATCACTGCATGATAAAATGACCTGCCTTCCGTTACCACTATACTCCTTTCTTTTTCACTGTATAATCTCTCACACATGCATGAAATAAAGCCAGTGACATCTCTTGCACAGTCGCTAAACTCCATTTCCACATAATCTGTAAGGGTTCTCAATCATCCAGGCAGTTCCGTAAATATCAGTGGTACTGAGCCGAGCTGATTACAAGGGCCCTTGAGAGCAAAAATTGGCAAATGGTCTGTGAGCAGATGCTGTCATTCATTCATTCATATTGTGTTGGCATAATGGGTAGGCTGTGCTTTTCTTCATTGTTCTGTACATTGTACATTTGTTCTGTTGTAATTTACACACTGCGTCAGCTACTTTGTGTTTATTTAGAACTGTAGGCTGGCTAAAGCTATTTCAGTTGTTTGACAGGAGTCGAGGGCCGGCTGTAAGATTTGTATTTGGCACTTTGGCTGCTGTCCATGGTGCTGATTAAAGTCTGCAATTGCGTGAAGTTGTTGTGTGTCTGTGCGCCCCAGTGTACACGAACATGCTTTTTGGGGCAAGGGGCACGGGGCACAAGAAAAATATTTGCACCGGGGCCAATCACAATTATGTGACACTTCTGCGTCCAGGTAAACATTTTGGTTAAAGGTACTGGAAGACTTTTCATCTCTCAAGTAAGAGACTTCTTCAGTTCTAACGGACTTGAAAGGATTCCCAGGTACTTTACCAATGTTGGATCGTTGTCAAGGTGATGGATATCGCTTGGTTCGTTAGTGCTCCTGGCTGTTGTAATGACAGTCTTTATGGTGGTTAAAGTCACATGAGGTATAGAGTAGGGGTGTGGAAAATAATTGATTTTTAGATGTATCGCGATGCAGACTTGGACGATTATGAATCGATTAACAAATGTCAATAATAGTGGTAGTAGTAGTAGTGATGGAGCAGTGGATAAGGGCCCGTGTCCACCAAAACGTTTTTTTCTGAAGCCAGCGTCTTTTTTCAATTCATTCCAATGGGAGCGCCAGCTAGTAAAAACACCAGGAGCGTGACGAAGCGCTGAGCGTTTTTTTCGCGCTGGGCGCTGAGGACAGAGCGCAGAGTGTTTATTTCCGGTCGTCAAGAGTTGAAAAATGTTCAACTTTGGGAAAAATGCTGCGCTCGTCACTGTCACTTTTTACCCAGCCGTCCAATCACAGTGCAGAAGAGGCGGGACCGACACCACACAGAGCACATCCGATCTTCAATAAAACAATGTGCCTACTCGACGAGGTGTTTCCTCGCCCGCAAAATCTCTTGAATCCACGTTTGGACAGTCTGTGCTCTCATGTTTCATCCTTCTCTTCATGGGCTACATGCTTTGTGGTGACATTTTTACATTCAGTAAAAGTAAGTAGGATACCCTACTTGCAGCACATCACCTCCACAGAAATTATGTATCACAGCAACCACAGCATCTTGAAAAAAAACACTGCGCCTTCAGAACGCACCCTAGCGCTCCCAGCTAGGTGTTTTCAGAAGAGCAGGTTCAACTCCCCACTGTGACACATCCACCAATGTCCCTGAGCAGGACACTTAACCACTAGTTGCTCTAGAGGCGTGCGACCTCTGACGTGTATAGCAATTGTAAGCTGCTTTGGATAAAAGCGTCAGCTAAATGAATAAAATGTAAATTTTGGACAAATAGGTTAATTGATAACGTAATGTTGACGGAACGAAAAAGGCTTGAAAAAGAACTCGGAAATGCAGCTCCGGACCATCTGTGCGGTGCACACAACGGAGATGTGTAGTTCTCCCTGTTTCGCAGCTATAGATTGAGTGACTGCTGCTACTAAACTTTCACATGATCAGTAAAGTCAATGCGTAACTCACGTTAATGATTTTCACCCGCACACTGTGCAGTGCAGTAACGCTTAGCAAGGGTCCTCTGCTCATTCTTCAAAGGACAACTACGTGACAGGCGGCAGTAGGCGACGGTGAAAACGAGCGGAGCAGAGGAAAACATGAGCGCTACGTTTCAGTCTGGCTGTAAATGTACAGTGTTACGTTAGGTCACAGCGTGTCCGTTTATTAAGTCTGTCTGTTGTTTTCCAACTACTAGAAAGGCAGTTAGCGCTAGCAAACCTCTCCTCTAAAGACTCCTGGAAGCTGAGCAGGATGTTATTTGGCTGCTGTAAAGTTGGTTTGTTGTCATTCATCCACATATCAAGTACACAAATGAACGAAATGCCGTTTCTCAAGACCCATGCTGCTCAATACAAGATGACAATAATGAACTTGCAGGACAAGACACAAAAATATTACTACACTATACGAGACAAAAAAAAGGAACCGATATGTTTAGGTGGAGTGAACGTGGTGTGTCGGGAGCATTGTAAAGTGCGTAGTTCAACACATATCTGACTCTATACTAATAACAGCAGCCTCAGAAATAAAAATAGCAGCAGCAGAGGCCAGTAATAATGCTATGCAATGTTCGCTATATTTAAATGATGTAATATTAAATAGCTGCATTTCGTTACTACCTATTTCTTTGGATTGTTACAAATACTTTGCTTTAAAAGTACCAAATAGTCAAACAGTGACAAAAATACATCTTTATCCTGTTCGTTTTACAATCGCATCGTAGCACTCATAATCATAATGAGGTACCTAGAAATTCCCACCTTTGAGGTGATGCATCGAGGAATCGAAACCATGAGACCAGTGAAGATGTACACCCCTAATAAAGAGTGAGCTTTGAGTAAGTAAGCTTAAAAGGCTGTGATCCAAAGCCTTTTAAGCATTTCCTTTCGTAACTCACAAAGAAAACATCAATAATTAGACAGAAACAAAAGGAGTAAATTCACTAATTAAAGCATCATGTGGGCAGTGTTTTTGCCGAGCCAAAATTTACAAGCAATGGTCTCATGCTTTCAGTGTGTTTTCAGCTATGTTGCATCAATACTATATTGCCTCATGCTGAACACTGATGCATGCAATGTGGCCCAAATATTTGGGTAGAAATGTAAAATTTGATCGCCTATTGTTTTGCAGTGAGACAGCAGCTTTCATGCTCTGTCTCTCACCCATAATCTTTCCCGTTAAGATGATGGTTTTTGCCACGAGACATCCCAGCGTGAAATGAGTAAACCGCTTCAAAGGAGGAGGTGAATTTGTCAGTAGCAGATTGCATAACCGACTCTTTCCTTCTTCACCCAACTGAGCTCCCTCCACTGCTTTGTGCAACAGCTCTGCGTCCAGGCTGCTGAAGGCAGGATGGACAGCCCACTGAGGGTCACTAGCAGAGTGAAAGGACAACAAGCCCATCCCAGTGCACTTGGTAAAGTTGTTAGTGTCCTTTTCAAAGCAATATTTTTTTCCAGTGTACAAATTCTGTTCAACATCTATTTGCAGCTCACTGAGGCATAGGAAATCCAGACCAGGACTGCGGGGAAGCACTACCACTGGGAGAGAACAGGTACAATCCTGCAGCTTCTCTACAATGTATTGCCATCACAACTTTGTACAATTGTATGGTGAATGGGATCTTTTACACTGCCAACAGAAAGGTTAAGCCTGTTTAGCTGCTACAGGAGTGGGAAATTTGTAGTTCAGATTGGTGGATGTCACTGCAGTCTGAGTTCTATTGGTGGCCAGGGGTATTTCCAGAGTGTTTCCTGCTGTGATTACTTCTCTCTTTGTCTTTTTCCAGCTGTTGGCTGAGCTTCCTTCCAGGGTATCCATTATTTCCAACCTGACCACATCCTAGCAGTCACGGGTTGTGCCAAAAACGCCATTGCGAAGAGTAGTGAGAAGGCCATCATTAGTGGGGTGTTTAAAGCCAGATAGTTCTGACATGGTTCCAGGTACATAAGAGGGTCAGTGCAATTTCCCGTTCTGCCAAAACAAGGAAACTGTATTTTAGATTTCTACATTAACCTTCCCCTCAGGTCTCCCTGGATATCCCCTATCCAGTGAGACTACCGGAGACAAAAAGATGTTGTTCCTTAATGGTGCTAACCTGTGTAGTTGTTCATTAAATGTTGTCATTTCTTCCTGCATGTGTGTGACAGTAGCTGCCATCAGAGTTGTTACATCTCTGATGTCCTTCTCATCTCAATGTGGTGATGATGAAACCTCCACTGGAGTGTCTATGAACTGCACCCTGAGATACTCTGTATGCTGTTAAGCAGATCTTTATTTCTTGCTGTCTTTGTCACTGCATCCCAGTAAAGACATGTTTAAGGGCAGACAGGATAGCCAGCATTTTCATGTGTCATGTTGCTGTTAAGCTTTCCACTGATGAATAATGTAGCTCATATCATTATGGCCTTTTTGCAGATCAGCCAAGGCGTACCCAGAGACTTTAACAGTAACGGAGAAAGCGTTCCATCTCCAGAGAGATCCATGTCCAAAGATAAATTTGTTATGTGTTTTTCATTCCCTTGTCGAGGCGTTAGTAATCTGCTGTTGCCTGGAGCTTAGCTGGTTATGGAGGGAAAAGGTTGCAGTAGGTCCTCCTGACCAGCAGATGGCAACCTCACACGAGCTAAGCTTTCCTGACTAATCAGGAAAGGATCCTCCTGGCCAGAAAAGGGCAATGCTTCCCTGGAGAGATCTATCAACTCTAGCAACTCAGTCCTGCCAGTATATTGTCCCTTGAAGTGTAAGTTTCTGCATAAATAATGTTTGCGATCATCCCAACCCCAGAGTCACTTTCTCAGTCTTTTAGTCAATACTTATAATACTTCTTTACTGGACTGTTTTTTGGTTCCAGTCCACTTTTTGGGGAGGTTTATGTGGCTTGGGTTCAAGACTTCAATTTCTAAAAACCTACCTGCAGCCCCGATCTGTCCTTACTTAATATATAGAGGAAATGTTCTCATCGCCTCGTCAGTCTCAAAGCTAGGGTAGGCACAAGGGCGTAGGTTTTGTTTCAGCGTTAGAGGGGACGCATTAGGTGATGGATCTAGTGTGCTTTCTGATGAAATTTTGGTCTTGAACTTTGTTTCCTGCATTGTGTGGAATTTTTCTGTACCATTTTCTGTATCAGTTTATGATGGAAATGTCTTAATTTATGAGAAGAAAGAAAAATTCAGGTTGCAGGTTACAATTCAACACACAAGTATGTCCATGTCAATGATAAACACATTCATTTGAATTAATTTATAAGACCTTGGACTTTAATACCTTCTGTGTTTCTGCTCATGTTTAAAACTTTCTGCACATTCAAACTCCACCCCACATATGTGTGTTCTTTGATATTTTGAGAATAATGTCATAATATTTTGAGAAAAAAATTATAATTTTAATTAACTAAAGTTGGAATTTAATGTGAATAAATCATCATAAGTCTTAATTTTGTTTATAAAGTTGACCTGCCTCATCCTCTGCTGTGCATAAGCCTAAGTGCTGCTGTGCTGATATTGTATTATCACCTTCAGACCGTCAGACACAGAACAGTTTGGGACTGTACTGATACTGACACAAATGTTAACTTCACCGCCTCCAATGAAATGCAGCTTACAGCTGCTTCAGTGGGAAGCATCCAGGTGCATTGAGACAGTCCCAGAGCAAAGGTGTCTCTAAGCGAGGGGGACGCAGAGACAGCATCGACACAGAGTTAGCGGTCAGAGAAAACATGACACACTCCATTCCATCTTTTTACAAGTCTAAATAACTGGAGACTGCCAGGAAATACTTAAACATGCACGACTCGTTACAACCTATTGTACTATGAATTTATTCTCAAAATATTACACCTTTTCATTTATCTCAAAATCCTTTTTTTTTCTACCAGAGGACCTTATCTTCTAGTAGTTAACAGAGTATAAATATGAGTATAAATATAAGATAAAATGTGTGGGTATTTACAATATTTACATTATTAAAGAATTGTTATGGTATTAAAGAATTATTGTTATATTGCACGAAACAGGTTATAATGTCCAGTTTAATAACTAACTAAGGGCCCGTGTGTCAGCCACTGAGAGGGAGGAGTTATAGAGTTTGATGTTTACAGGCAGGAATGACTTCCTGTGGTGCTCTGTGGTGCATTTTGGGGGAATGAGTCTTGCACTGAAAGTGCTCCTGTGTTTGAGCAGCACGTCATGGAGTGGGTGGGAGACATTGCCCAAGATGACATGTAGCTTGGACAGCATCCTCCTCTCGGACACCACCGACAGAGTCCAGCTCCACCCCAACAGCATCACTGGCCTTGCGGATCAGTTTGTTGAGCCTGTTAGCATCTGCTACCCTCAACCTGCTGCCCCAGCATGCAACAGCAAACATGATATCACTGGCCACCACAGATTCATGAAACATCCTCAGCGTTTTCCGGCAGATGTTGAAGGATCTCAGCCTCCTCAGAAAATAGCGACGGCTTTGGCCCTTCCTGTAGAGGGCTTGAGTGTTCTTGGCCCAGTCCAGTTTATTGTCCATGTGCACTCCCAGGTATTTGTAATCCTCCACAGTGTCCACAGGGACCCTCTGGATGGAAACAGGGGTCACTGGTGCCTTGGCTCTCCTTAGATCCACAACCAGCTCTTTAGTCTTTGTCACGCTGAGCTGCAGATGGTTCAGTTCACACCATGTGACAAAGTCCCCCACCACTGCTCTGTACTCACCCTGCTGATACATCCAACCACAGCAGAGTCATCAGAAAACTTCTGAAGGTGACAGGACTCTGTGTGGTAGTTGAAGTCTGTGGTGTAGATGGTGAAGAGGACGGGAGAGAGGACCGTCCCCTGCGGGGCCCCGGTGTTGCTGACCACGCTGTCTGACACACAGTGTTGCAGGCGCACATACTGTGGTCTGCCAGTCAGGTAGTCAACCATCCAGGACCCAGGAGGGGGGCATCCACCTGCATCGCTGTCAGCTTCTCACCCAGCAGGGCTGGCCGGATGGTGTTGAAAGCACTGGAGAAGTCTGACTAGGAGCCACTAGGACGTGGTGTATTTGGTACAGGCACGAGGCAAGATGTCTTCCACAGCACAGGGCCCCTTTGAAGACACAGGCTCAGGTTGAAGACATGGTGAAGGACTCCACATAGCTGGGGGGCACAGGCTTTGAGCGCCCCGGGGCGGACACCATCAGGGCCTGCAGCCTTGTTGGAGTGGAGTCTCCTCAGCTGTCTTCTCACCTGGTCAGCAGTGAGGCACACAGAGGACACAGATGGGGGAGGGGAGGAGTCGTCAGGCTGGAGGAGGCAGTTAACCTGAGAGCCAGAGGACGGGGGAACAGGGGTCTCCCAGGAGGGTGGGGGACAGTGAGGAGGAGGAGGGAGTAGTGGGGTTGGAGGTGTTTGAGGGCAGACAGCAGCTGAGTTAGTGGGAGGATGGGCAGAAGCAATTGAGTCAAATCTGTTAAAGGAAGGGAAGAGCTGTATGCACCCTTTACGTTAGCATACAGCAGGTCCAGGGTCCTCTCCTCTCTAGTAAGGCAGCTCACATACTGGGTGAAGTCAGTTAGTGTGGTGGGCATGGTGGCGTGGTTCAAGTCACCTGAGATTACTATGAGAGCACTCGGGTGTTGATTCTGGAGTTCAGCAATGGCGGTGTGGATGACAATACACGCCGACATCGGGTTGGCAGAGGGCGGAATGTAAAAGGCATGTGAGATTTCCCGTGGTAAATAATATGGCCGGAGTCCCACAGCAAGCAGTTCAGTGTCCGGGCTGCAGATACGTTATTTAACCATAATGTGACCGGGATTACACCATCTGTTGTAAATTAGAACGGCAAGCCCCCCGCCTTTATGCTTCCCGCTCTCTGAAAGCCGTCGATGGAGACACTGGTCATAAATATCCGGGTGTAGCCAAGTCTCCATCAAGCACATTAAACTACACTTCCGGAATTCCCTCTTTCTCAATGAAAGGAGCAAATTCTAATAACCAGACCAAAACTCTCTCACCTTGCATGATTGGCGAGCGTATATCTTAAATTACTAATACACCAAAGATCACACACGTGAGATATAAAAAAGAAAGGAGAAGAAAGAAAGCATGTGCTATACATCCATCCATCCATCGTCAACCACTTATCCTGCGTACAGGGTCGCGGGGGGGCTGGGGCCAATCCCAGCTGACATCGGGCGAAAGGCAGGGTATGCCTTTCACACGGAATAAAATGACTGGCCATGCTTATTACAGTTCTGTGACATCTTCATTTTTGTGCCAGAGAATTTGATTTATTGATTGCTGTCAGGATATAAAGAGAATTTCAACAAATAGAACAAAAACTCCTTCTGAAATAAATTGTCTACCCTAGCTTAAACCAACAGCACACTTTCCAAACGCTAATTCTCATCCAACTTTGCTTTAGTTTGAAAGATTGCAGCTTTAAGAAAAATACAAATAATATGCTTTTCACCCAGAAAACATGGTTTTCATGGCTGAAATACTGTGATTATGGACATTTTATTTTATAGGCAACAACATAACTTGTGCTACTTTAATATTATGACTTAGGCAATGATAAATGTTAATTATTATAATATTATTGTTGGTTCTTAGGGATGAATTGAAGATTAACAAAGGCAATAAAACAAGGAGCAAGATTAAACTGTGTTAGCACAATCTGCACTTTGTCTGGTTGCTGGTTATTTGTGCACCTTTTGGGCTTGGTGACATGTTTCGGGACATTCAGGCCTAAAAATGATCCTTTCAGTTTCTGAATATACATCAGAGACTATCTCTGCTCAGATTCAAGTATTCCTCACGTTTATCTTTGCTGAATCCAAACATATTGATATTTGACATTTCATGCTTGAAACTAACCTGATTGGCTTTTTCATTTTTCATTTTCTTATGTTATTTTCAACATTCAAACAAAAAGAGTGTGATTTTATTGGGAGTCTATCTTTGATGATAATCTCTCAGAATTGCCAAAAAGCAAAACATCTTTTACCACACATAAAAGCAGACATTAAGTGGTTTTTCAGTTGCCAGCTGAATTGGAACCATTTCCCAGCCATTGGGAGTTTTTAGACACAGTTCCCCAAAACTCTACAATACTCATAACCCAACTACCAGTAGGCTTTATTTATTGAGTGATTGTATAAACAGCAGCAGTGAAATGTTTCTATTTGCACCTGCTTGGGCTAATAGGTTGGCTAGTGGCTCAGGCATCAGAGTAGCTTTCTACAACAAATTCTTTATTATTTGTGCCTTCTTGTAAATTTGGCAGATGTTATTTGTTAAATTTAAAAGTTCTTTCTTTCTTTGGGTAAAAAACATTGTGTCGTGGCGAACCTCGTTAACAGCAAACCAAGTCAGTTACACAAAATAACTATGTGTGCAGCGGTGTGTGCTGCACTCATCTGTCTATCAGCCTGGAACTGGCACAAGCGCTAGCCCCCCACCCTCAAAGTATAAAGGGACGACGTAGAGAACTTTCACCCAGGAGGCTGCTGATTCACTTGTGAAATCAATAGTCAACATTGACTTATCGCCCAAACATCTTGCCTCTGTGGATTTTGGCAGCCTCACTTGCTTCTCTCCCTTCAGGTAATCCCAGACAGACATGATGTTGAGGTCAGGGCTCTGTGGGGGCCATCATTAGCACGTTTGGTATAATTGTTTAATCATACACCTGATGTGTTTGTATGCCAACAAAATCCCTAACTTTGTGCAAGTGTACCTAGAAGAATTCATGCAGTTTTAAAGGCAAAGGGTGGTCACAGATATTGATTTGAGTTATATTTTTCTTCTGTACACTCACTTTGCATTTTGTTAATTGATAAATGGTAACTAAATGGTGGTGGAGTAGTGGATAAGACACATGCCTTTGGTGTGAGAGACCTGGGTTTGAATCCACTGTGACACCAATGTGTCCTTAAGCAAGACACTTAACCCCTAGCTGCTCCAGAGGCATGCGACCTCTGACATGTATAGCAATTGTAAGTCGCTTTAGAAAAAAGCGTCAGCTAAATGAATAAATGTAAATAAATACAATCTATTCACATGCCTATTTTTAAAACCTAAAACATTTCTTCCACGCCTGCCTAAAACTTTTGCACAGGGGGCCTACTGCGTATTTAAAAGGATTTTTTATTTTTTGTATATTTTATATATTTTATCTTAGATTTTCACAACTCCAGAAAATTCGAGACAGTCCCAAATTAAAAGCAAACTAAGCCTGTAATAGCATAATAAAACATTATATAACCTACTGGTCATTATGAAGCATTCTTTTGGTGTTGGACACTGTTCAGGCTGTCCATTGGCTACAGCAGGGACTGCAAGGGACATCGTGACACCAGAGTTGTTATAGCCACAAAGTATGCTCTTTCGCCTTTCTTTTTGTATTGTATTGTAGATAAACATAGTGAAAGTTACAGTCGCAAGGACTGGGGAAGTGCAGGCAGCCACGGAGAGGGAGAGATCTGATAGGCGCGTTGCGCAGACAGATGCGATGTGAGGCACCGCACTGATGATATGAATTAAATTACAAAATGACTTCATGAACAAAATAATACATTTTCGAGAGATTTTGAGGTGTTACGGTTTTACTGTTCGATGAGACTGAATGTAATGTAGCCTACTGGATGCCACGCCCACCCCGACCCTGTCCCGAATTTCCCCTATTCTCGTCTTGTCACCCTAGTGGGACCCCAAACAATAAGGAAATAAAGTCAACCCGAAAAAAACGCAAGCGTTCATAACTTTATAAGGTTTCATCCGTGCATGAACATTTGACAAAAGTATTTTTTTTTTCCCGAATAATGTGTTTTATGTCATTTCAACCGCTGTTTGCAGATCTTCCTCTCTGACTGAGTAGGCTACCTGTTTGTACCCCAGAGGTGAAACTCGAGAACAAAACAAAAGATAGGCCATAATGTAATCGCCATCCTTGCCCTGCTGCATGTTGCGGATAGGGAGTGAGAGGGGGGCGTGGCTATGTTCAGTGTCAATGAACATTAAAACACGTGAGAATCAAAACACAACGCTAAAATTAAATGAATTACTTTAGTTCATGAGGTCGCCTGTCTGTCATTAGGAAAAACACAACAACTGTGGGTATAACATGGGTAAACCATGATCTTTTACCTAGTTTATTATTTTATTCATTTCATAAGGGGTGTCTGTCACAGCTGTTTGCGCAACGCGCGTGTCAGATCTCTCCGCCGCGGCTGCCTGAAGCTAGACTTTCCCTGTCCTCGCGACTGTAACTTCCACAAGAAAACAAAAAGGGGAAAAGAGCACGAGTGTTTCTTTATGGCTATAACACAATGTACAGATAACCTGCAACCCCTGCTGGAGCCTGAGGACCACACAATGATCAGTAGCCTATTTAATGTTTAATTAGGCTATAATCAAAACTCATGTTAAGTCTAATTTTCGGGACAAACCAGACAGGAATCGGGATAATTGCTCGTTATTTGGGACTGTCCCGAAAATTTCAGAACGTCTGGTCACCCTATTACCTAGTTTATATCAACTTTATATGTGTATATATAGGCTACACTAGACAATAAGAAGACAGTAAGGGACATTTTAGCGAATCAATCTAACATAAACTGCCAAAGTAAGACGGAAAACATTTGGAAAAGTGGGGGAAATAACGCTTGTAGTAAGTGACTTCTAAACAGTTTTGTTTTATATTACAGATTTTCCTAATGAAACAAAGATTTGGTTCATTACTCACCTTTTTATCATCGGTCATTAGTCATCCTGACACATGCTGAGCGCATTTCCCACAATTAATCTGTTCCAGTTGAGCAATCTGTTGGGGTCCTGATGATGAACAGAGCGAGTTTCTAAAATACTCCTGTGCTTCAGCCTCAACCTGTCCGAGCCTACGTCGGTGTGCAGCATCAAGTCAATCATCCCGGCTTAAGTAATAATTCTGTTATATATAGTCAATCGACACAGGGGAGCAAAACGATTCACAACTTCCGGTCTTCTCTTTCAAAATAAACCTTACCGAATCCGGTTGATTCCCACCTGAACTCAACGGGGCTGCTCCTTACAGCAGAACTGTGACCATGACTTGCACCTGTTAGAATTTAGCAACGTTTTAATCATGTGTGGGGTTGTTTAATTATGTTGCTAGCACTTTCATTCTCAGATTACACGCACAAAGTCCAGATGAAGCAAATAAGCATTTATGAGTGTTAAAGTAGCCTATTCATGTATTTTACTTAACAATGTTGGTTTTCAAAGTTTAACTTGTTTAACCCTCTATGGTACACATAAAATTATTGTTGTGACCAGAAATTTAAAATATATATATTTTGGGGGTAAATTTGGTGTACGTTGCCTTAAAGCAACACTGTACCATAATGGTAAAGAATAGAAAAAGAGAGTTATTATTTAAAGTTTGAATAAAATTTCTTAAAATAATCAATGAAAATGGAAAATGTTCAGTGGCTTTACCAGTTTAAAATACAATCAATTTAAATGTATAAATATAAAAAATAAACTCTTTACCTAGGTTTGTTTGTCACAACATTACCCTCAGGCAACATTGTACCATTATGGAACCGCCTATAGGAATTAATGCAAAAAAGAGCGTACACATATTTCAACAAAGTTTACAATAAAAATCTTTAAATCTAAACATCAAAAACTAAAATCAAGACAGAGCTTCCTTCTATCAATTCATAATTTGTCATAATTTGTTTAAATGTGTCTCTTCAGTTTTCTGGTGCCATTTGGCTCAATACTTGTTTTGACAAGTTTTTGTAGTTGACAAAACATAGAAAGTCAACAAAATGCATCACATTATCAATAAGTGAAAAGAAGCTATTACATAGGTTTCCTCCCTGTCTTATACTGATACCTGTCACTGCACTTTTATCCTCGCTGCTCTTCTTCACTCTTTTCCTCATGTGCGTTCTTAGACTCATCCTCACAATCACTCTTACTTTTCTTACAGGATTTCCAGAAACTCACTGTTTTCCTCACTACTGAATCCTTATTCATCCTCACTACCATCAACTGGAAGTGCCCTTTTCTTTAATGAACCATAGAAAAACTTTGTGTTCATCCTCTAAATGGAAGAACAATGTGTTTATAAACATGTGCTCTGCAGGCAGGATAACAAAGCTTAAGATTAAAATATCCAGTGTAATACTTTTTTATTACAGTGTTATTACAACCAACATTATCAAATGTATAATTAATGAATTAATTAAGGTAAAATAAAATTACGTTAACTGTTATGCATCAGTACATAAACCTAATGAAAAAATGGCATGGCAGGATTCCATAATGGTATGATGTTGCTTCAAGGCAACATTTGCATTTCAACTATTTTCCATTATATAATTATCAAATAAATTATATTAAACAACTAACAATGAAACTTTACTTACCTATTATTATAAATATAATTTTTCTGGGTCAAAAAGTGTCATAAAAATATGTTTTGAGGGCAGTTTAGTGCAGAGAGTATATGGAGCTGAGCCATATGTCAAAAGCAGCAGTAAAAGGATTCTTAATGGGCGCCAGAGAATGACGTCACAAATTTTAACACTGCTATTTTTTTCCATAAGGCCCTGCAACTCTTTTAAAGTAATGCATCATCTTTTGGGATGTTTGGTGGAGGTGTACTAGGGCAAAAAGGGTATGTTGCCCAGAGGCAACACCGTACCATAGAGGGTTAATGGATTGTTCATTTATTAAAGTTTTCAGGGGCTTTAAGGGGTAACTTTCGTACTTTTCAACCTGGCGAGTGGCAAGGTTGACAAGCGCAGAGGTGGAAAGTAACACATTACAATTAATGACGTTACTGTAATTGAGTGTTTTTCTTCTTTATCATGCAGTGTAAGCTGAAGAAATGCTGTATTAAGTTACTGCTAATGCAAACTGAACATTTCCTGCTGCTGCAGCTTCACGTTAAAAGCATTTAACTGGCGAAAGACAAGTTATTTATTTTGAAGTAGTCACAGGAAATGCAATCTGTTTTGTAAATTAGATTAGCGATAACCACTCTCATTCATCAAAAATGCAACCATCAGTTTTCTTGCAGCAGACCAGTTTGACATATTGCAGTGAGTGATGCAACAGGCACAAGACACAGTGAGCTGTTAGATGAAGAGCTGCAGAAAAATTTGTGCCCTTGAGCAAATTCTAGTTGAGGACCCCTGATGTAGAGGTCAGTTAAATAATAGCCTACTTTTCCATTGGTGGTTAAAAATAAGTTTTCATAGTTTGGTAAGATGCTTTGCTCCAAATAGCCAAAAAGTCATTGGTGCACGACAATGTTGTTTGGCATTAGCAACTACTTATTTACTATACTACATTTGCATATACATCATTCATTTAGCTGACGTTTTTATCCAAAGCGACTTACAATTGTTACATATGTCAGAGGTCTCAGGCCTCTGGAGCAACTATACGAACGCTTATGATATCCCATTAAAATTACCACAATGTAAATAGGGATATGACTTCATACAGTCCAGTGTCACTCCTCCAGAGTCTAATCGGTTCTGTCAAACATTCTCAAACTTAAATTAGTCACTTTTTACTTGAGTAGATTTTAATACCGTTAACTTTACTTGTACTTAAGTAAAAGTTAATCAAAGTAATAGTGCTTTTACTTAAGAATATTATTTTTATACTCTTTCTTTTGGCTTTTTCCCTCTCCTTTATTGAGTTATATATCTTTTTTGTGCATGTAATAGGTTTGCAAAGTGAAAAAGTCCAAAGTCCAGCCCAAAGGGAGTTCCCATCTCCCACAGAAAACTCTGCTCTGAAATGCCTGAAAACAGCTCGTTTGTTGTCTAGCCGCTTCCCTTTAATGCCTGTTATGTCACAACAAAATGTGCGTCATAATGCTCGCCAAGCGGCTAGTCCAACACACCCTCAAAAACATTGATGGAAATACACTCTGAGCTGCAGCACACAGCTCTCCTCTCCCTTCCAAACACTAGCTACCCTCCAGGCAGTCAATGGACATAAAGTTGTTACTGTGATGTAGAGACAGAGCTCATTTAAAACTTTATGGATGAAAGATACTTTTGTTACAGATTAATAACTCACCACTCTGAAACTCTTGCTCCAGTCCATGTTGCTAAGCTGCTAAGGGGAACATGTACAGCTGAACTGAAGCTGTGTTTACCGGCTTCTCACAACCCGCCCTACTCTGCTTCTGATTGGCTAGTTGTCCTTACCTTGGAACTGTGCATGTGCAACTCCCAACAAAGATCTTGAAGAGGTGAGATGCATCACTCCATAGCTAAAACGAAACAAGGTGAAAAGAGGAGCTGCAGCAATGTGCAGTAAGACAAAAAATATGGTGTTTTTTGAAAATGAAACCATGTAAACCTGTTCTGGTACAACCCCTAAATAAAAATATGAACCTGAAAATGAGCATAATATGACCTCTTTAATACTTCCTCCACCACTGACCAGTTCCCTAATGTGTTTCCAATCCAACAAATGTTGTTAACAAAACACAACAAAGTGGTCAGAAAAGAAAGTTTTACAACCAAGTCAGGTCTCTCCTGGTCTAATTACCCAACTCGGTTATCTAATCAAATTCTGGCTTATGAATGCAATCACTATTGCCCCTGCTTGAATGCAGACAGACTGTGCAGACCTGTAATTTTGATTATGAAAGGAATTAAATGTTAATGTTAATGAAAGGACAAGAGGGCAGATGGTTAGAGGCCAGCTGCTCACAGACTGTGGCACTAACTTCCCCTGCTCCTCACTGAGTGTGATTGTGCATTCATATCTAACTTGTGTAATGTGTGTTCACTCAAACTCTGGTTCATTTTGCCACTTGGTTCACTTTGTTTAGGATGTTGTGAATGGTGCATGCTGTCATTTAAACTCTTGATTGACAAACAATAAAACAACCACAACCAGGTTTCCATCCAAAAAAATTAATAAAACTGTGGACATTCTGATGGAACTATGGCGTTTATGTTGGTTTCATCTATTAATTTGAGTTTCAGTCTCCTCATTACTCTACACAGATCTACACTGCTGCTATTTTTAGTTTCTTCAGTGGAGCGGAAGGCTTAGTGGTCAAGTAAATTACAATTAATGCACGCGGTTTCCATTGCTCACCAACTTCTCCACCATCAGGGACGTTTACTTTTAACCTACATGAAAATACACCTTTAGTTAGCTTCTTTACATTTCTGTACAATTCATGCAAAATGCCTATTCAAGGCATATCCAAAGTAAATTGAATGTAGTTCTTGAACTATTGGGAGTATATGCATGGTTTTGGGCTCCGAAAGATAACACTCTGGAGTGTCTAACCTAAAGAATGACATGAAGTGTTACTGGAACTGATTAATATACGTTTAAACACACTAAAACTAATATAATTTTCATTTCCTCTTGAAAATGCTTGCTAACAAATGCATGCAGACAACTATAGCTGGGACTTGTTAACCTGAAAACACTGTAGGGCCACAGGATAAAGCCTTACCTAGTCCTGATTTCAATTTCATACCAATAGCATGAAAAATTATTATTTTACACAGGTTTGTTATGTCTTATAACAATTTTTTTTCTGCTGCTGCATCGCTCCATATCAGCCGGTAGCTCGACGCAGATGTGTTTTTTGCTGGTAGATCATGAACTTCCTACTTAAAGCTGGATATCTTTATTGTCAGAATTTTATTGGCTACACGAAGTGCCAGTCATTGGCATGATTGCTTGCAATTGGCTCGGCCTACCCACGAAATAATTGGGGCTGGCCCTTCCTTACAGCGCGGGCTCTCGTTGGCTATTGTAGGCTGTGAAACGGACATGTGAGCTCCTATTGGGTTGGATTTGGTGTCAGTGGAAAGGTCAGAGTTCAGCGGCTAATTTGAATACAAGCTATCATAGTTGTTTACGGGTATACGGACATACGAGCCACATCTGCCGGCAAATGTGAAACGATGCGGCAGCAGTCCCTGGGGATTTACTGATGGAATAATGTATTTTGGACTAAATATTTTTACTGTATTGGATTGTCTGGACCTTTGACAATGTAACAAGACCATTTTTGTTGGAATATAATTGATTGTGGATTACTATGAGGCTTCATAGGTGAGTCGCGTCAATTTTGATTATACTGGGTGGTCTGACAGAGGTGATGATTGTACCCGCTGTGGTGATTGTATCTTGAAATAGTTTGCATTGCTCCTTTATGCAGCCCCTCAGTTCATCCTCTGTCTCAAACAAGCCATTTGCCCTCCCTACCTAAAATCCCACCCTCTTCAGATTGACCAGCTATCTTGAAGCCAGCTAAGGGGCTTGTGAGCCACTGTTCTCTTATATATGTATATATACACTGAACAGAATTATAAAGGTAACACTTTTGTTTTTGCCCCCATTCATCATAAGCTGAACTCAAAGATCTAAGACTACGTTCAGATGGATTATCTCAGCAAAGGAGAAGTGCTCACTAACACAGATTTTGAAAGATTTGTGAGCAATATTTGAGAGAAGTAAGCCTTCTGTGTACATCTTAATCTAGTATATGTGTTTGAGCAGCAACAATATATGGTATGACTTAAGTGCACATAATGTGGTTTAATCAATGAATGAATGCGTACAAAGGTGGCTTAGGAGAACAAAATATCAATAAAAGACAAATGTAGGTATTTTAACAACTATTAAGCAGAAACGCTGAGGATAAACTATCATTTGTGTTGACTGCCTCACTGCTAAAAATATATTCATACATAAATGTTGATATTTATGAAAATCAAAATATAGTTTTGTTTAAACATAACTATCTTTGGTAAAAGCCCCCATTAGAACTCTGCAGTCTATCTATCTAGGTATGTATATATGTATCTGAGAACATCTGAGAAAAGGAAGAAAACAAGAAAACACCTATATTAAAAAAAGAAACACTGGAAACCAAAGCAGTTCAAAACAGAGCGTTGAGAACAGGAGGAAATCAGAGGTTTTAGCTCACAGGGATTTCTTTTAAATACTTTAACCTCATTCTATGAGAAACACCTCCCATCATCTCTGTGACAGTATTCATTCAAACGCTCACCTCTTTTGTGTGGGAATGGGAAGTGCTTGTGTCTTTACCCAATTAGTTGTCACTGTCACCGATGACACACTAAAGACACAGTATCTAGAAATGGCTTCAGCTGCAGAAGTCAGAGAAATAGTCAGGGGATTCAGTGACAGGTGGGGGTTCCTGCAGTGTGCAGAAGCTGTGGATGGCACCCATATTTGCATCCCGGCACCACCTCCCGACCCAGCTGACCACTACAACCGCAAAGGCTTCAACTCAGTAATCCTGGTGTTGTAGACCACAGTATGACATTTTGGGATGTCAACATTGGCTGGCCTGGAGGGTTCATGATGCCCATGTGTTCTCAAAGTCGTCCCTTTGCGAACGAGGGCAGAATGGAACACTCTTCCTTGGAAGGATGGCAAGAAACCATTTAGGATGTGAAGGTACCTCTTGTGATACTAGGAGATGCCTCGTTACCACTCCTACCATGGCTAATAAAGCCGTAACCGGAAGGCACGGGGACAAAAATCGAAATAATCTGCTTTCAATCATTGCTTTAGTCAAGCCAGAATGACTGTGGAGAGGGCTTTTGTACGCTTGAAAAGGAAGGTGCTTATTGAAATAATGTGATTGTCGTGTCGCCTTAATCAGTGACATCATCCTCGCCTGCTGTGCCCTTCACAATTTTTGTGAGGGTCAAAATTAATAATATATTAAAAATGAAGTTTAAGATTGTGATGCCAGACCCTGCAGACCGTATCATTGGTAGTGAGAGTTAGGAATGCATTGTGTGCTCATTTTTTTTTTTAAATCTGTAGCTATGGACATTATTTTGGCAACATTTAAAAGGCAAATTAAATAAAGTAATTTAAAATTACAACAGTAATTCAATTAAAATGGACTAATAGAATATAGAAATGGAAGGATGCACTAAAATTAATAAAAGGCCGTTTTATATAAGTATATCTTGAGAAGTGATTTAAAAGAGTTCACCGATTCTGTAAGCCTCAGGTTCTCAGGCAGAGCATTCCAGAGTTGAGGGGCTCTGACTGCAAAAGTCCGGTCAACTTTAGTCTAGGGACTTTGGAAGAGCTAACAGAGCCCTGCCCGAGGATCTGAGGCTGCGCTCGGGCTCATAGGGGATCAGCATTTCAGCAATGTAGCTGCTGGGAGCAGAACAATGAAGTGCTTAAAAGGTAATCAATAAAATCTTAAAATCTATTCTAAAACTACCAGGTAACCAGTGAAGGGAGGAGTTAGAAGTTGAGCATCTGCGTTTTGTAATAGCTGAAGTTGTGAGATCGTTTTTTTTTGCTTAGCCCTGAATACAATGAATTACAATTATCCAACCTTTCTGAAATAAACGCATGGATTACTTTCTCGAGATAAGATCTAAAGGGAAAGGACCTGATTTTTGAGTTGTTTCTTAACTGGTAAAAACAAGACTGAACAACATTTGCAACATGTTTTTCAAAAGAAGGGTCACGGTCAAACATTACACCCAGCTTTCTGGCTGCAGGTTTGATGTTTGTCGCTAGGGATCCAAGATGTTTTTGTTAAACATTGACTGACTTTGGGGGGCCAAAAATAATGACTTCTGTTATATTGTCATTAAGCTGGAGAAGGTTTTTGGGACGTCCAGGACTATCACCCATACAGGATGAAAGGTGGTTAAAATCGACTTCACCTGCTACTTTTATGGGGACATAGATCTGAGTATCATCAGCATAACAATGGTATTGGATCCTGTGATTGTGAATGATTTGGTCCAGTGGCAGTGCATACACCCAAAACAACAAGGGGCCAAGGATGGAGCCTTGAACATAGGATATGAGCCAATCTAGTGCCGTGTCCTTGATTCCAACCCACTTTTCAAGATGATTCAACAAAATAGAATGGTCAACCATGTCAAATGCTGAACTTAAATCAATAAGGAGCAATCGCCAGCATCTGCAGGAAGTGAAAGGTAATTTGTAACTTTGATGAGCGCAGTTTCAGTGCTGTGACCTGCACGGAAACCAGATCGAAATTTAATGAAGATCTTACATTTATTCATAAACAAAATCAATTGTAAGTGGACAGCCTTTTCTAAAGCTTTACATAAAAATACTTAAGAATTGGTCTAAAATTGTTTTTTAAATCACTAGGTTCAAGGTTAAGGTCAAAAATGTTGACAGCCCCCCGAAGCCCCTACCCTTACCACAACCATCAGAAATGTTAGTACCTAAACCTAAGTCACTGAATGTATGCATGTCGACCGGCAAACCCTATAGCTGCGCACATTGGCCTAACAGCCGATCTGCTAACAGGTAGGGTTAGCCTCCCTTGTGTTGCTGGAACGTAGGAAACAGGGGTGTTTCATATGGCCGCTGAAGGGTACCTTTAGCGTAAAATCCTTACGCTTTGTCACACTGTCTGAAAGCGTCAGTTATGCCGCATTGAGATGTGTGACCAGAATGTGTTGGAACTATTTACAGTAGATAATATTGTGGGGACCAACGCTGTTAAAAACATCTTTAAGGAATCTGGCAGGTAGAACATCTGCAGTACTCCATGAGGGCTTTAATTTTATTATTATATCCTTTAAATTGCACATAGAAAGGATCTCAAACTGTTGGAAACTACCAGCTATTTGCCCCTGTTTCCAGGAAAATGAACATACCCAAAATGAATCAGGAATAACTCCTAAAGGAGACGAGAATTATGCTGGTCTCCTTTGAAATGTCAGAAGCTAATGTCAGAAGGGGGGTTGGATTGATGCCCACGTACTTAATGAGGTAACAAATGCTTAAAATTTCCTGGGGGAGGACACCCAGACCCTCCTCTGTCCCCTCCACCATTTAAAATAAACCAATGCTCTTGCATTTCAAGAAAATTACTCCATAAATGTACTACAATGCAAGAAAATAGTATCTGGGTTGGCACACAGTTTATGGGTGGACACATTCCCAGATCCCAGGTTAGGTTTGGTCTCCCAATTTTTTATGATGTGTAGTGTGACAAGGCATGGTGGAGGCTGATCACACTTCTTCATTATGGACCATGATTAGTGATTTTTTTTTGAAAAGAAAACTAGGAAGTGCTCACATATCATGGGGGTGGCTTCATATTGCTGGCTAGGAGAGTTTATTATAGATTAAATGGTTTTCAAAATAATTTTGAGATTAGGTGGTTTGTTGCAATGATGTTGGAGAAATAAAAGGACCTGGCTTGTTCAACTGCTTTTTGAAAAGCAGACATGAATTCTTTTATAATTTCAAATGAAACCACCAATCTTTCTGTTTTCCATTTTTGGTCACCTTGTCTGCATTGTTGCATCTTTATGTCTCTAATACTGTTATTTAGCCAAGGGGTGCTACGGATTGATTTCACTTCCAGATTTTACGGGCGCTATGGAATCAAGAATAGCCATACATGTATAGTTGAAATCGTTAGATAATTCTTCTGTATGCAAGTTCTCTTTGTTGGTATTGTTACGGAAAGATGCAGTGGTAAAGGCTTGTTGGCTAGTCACTGAGGGAGGCGGAGGCAGATACAAGGACTCTCTGCTGAGAAGGGTTGTCATCGGTGACCTTGGAGGATGTGCTCAACAGGCCTACAGCATTGATTTTGTTGAATATGGTTTCATTATTTGAGATATGATCTTTTATTACTTCGCTAAACCATATTTGTAATTGCAGTCTCTTGAAGATCTGTAAACATGTGTCCTCGTCCTCCATGATTGCTTTTCCTTTCCTCTTGGTAGAGAATTCTACATCAGTGCGAGTGTGTGCAGTAAAGTTACTGTAAAAAAATGTGAAAATATTGTAGTACAACATGATAACGAACCTCATTCATACGATGCAGTGCAGTAAATGGACGGCTTAGAGCTACAAATCTTTCTGCAAAACTATGCAGTAATACACATTTTACAGAACAATACTGTAATGTTGAAATAATCATTAGATAGTTGCATACCTGTTCTCATTACTGAAGGTTCGAATTATGGAAACCACTGTAAAGCCACTCAAGTTGGGCTGGATTCTCAGTCCAGCTTCTCTCACATCATCAATAAGCGTGGTTCTGATCTCATCAGAGATGGCTCTCCTTCCTTCTCTTCTTTGCTCTAGTCCTCTTCCTTATCTTCCCCATCCTCCTCTTCCTCATCCTCTTATTGCAACTCTTCCTCCTTGGACTTGTCCTCGTTGTCGTCCACTGCCTCTCCTTCCTACTCCCCTTGCTCTCTGTCCATTCTTAGCATCCATTGTTCAAAACAGATTATCTGGCCTTTACACTATTTTCAATTAGTTATTTCAATTATTTTAATTAATTACTAAACCAGTGATTGGTTAGTGATCAGTTTAAGCAATTAGTGTTTGCACATGTGAGGAGTGGGTGTGTGACCTGGTGAAGAAGTGTAGCAAGACAATTTTGATTGTCTGTGTTCGGAAAAGGAAAGCATGTCACTTCCTGAAACGGAAAAGACAACTGGAATGGATCTGGTGAATGTTATGTGTTTTAATTAATCGTGGGAGCGCTTGCACAAGAAATACAACAATAGAAGAGCTGTACAGGTGCTGACAAACAGCCATTAAACAAATAAAACAAAAGATGGTCTTATCCAAAGAGTTAAATAGCTTTTCGCTCAGAAATACTCTTGTTACACTAAAGAACAAAACAAAAAATGCCTCCTAAACCCCTAACTGTAAACGATAGTAGCACTTCCGGTCTTAAGTTTGTGTTTAAGGAATTGACTCAAACTAAGAGTGTCCAACACCTGGTGCACTATCACACAACAACATGAATCACAAACGGATCTTTGCACTGACTGAAGCCACTCTGACAGGCAACAGACAGGGCTACACTAGAAAATACAAACACTCTAAACACTCTGTACTAAATACGATGATATGAAACCCAACAGCGAGACAGACTGATCACAGTCACACAGCTAGGTTTGCATGAACAGCAGAATCTCTAATGGGAAGAACACAATTAATACCCACTAAACGGCAGCCAGCGGCGGCCATAATAGTGTCCTATGTAGAGAATTGTATGTAGTGTTTTGAAAAAAGTTATTTATGCAATTGAAAACTGAGTGAAAGGCTAAGAAATAGCTTATGGTTTTGTAGATTTGCTGTATAATCTTGCTCTTTGAGGTTTCAAAAATTGTGTGACATGTAATGATTTTGTGTGTAAGCATCTGTAAAAAACTGTAAAATCACCTAAAATCAAAACTCTGTCAAAGCGGGGCATAATAAAAGAGATAATAAAAAGATTTTGGGGATCCAATACACAGAAATAGTGGGCCTTGCCATTTACCATAAAATGAAAAAGAACATTTAAAATTGACTCTATGCATCACAGCCAATCTACCACTGTGACCTGAAACCCTACACTCTTGGAAGGGTTTAAAACCAGGAGGGAAAGCCTCATTCAGAGCAACACAGTCATTTGCGTTTAGCCAAGTCTCTGTTAGCATGAACAGATCTAACAGCTTAGACATTATGAAATTAGTACAGAAGAGAGACTCACTTGCTAGTGATCTAATATTCAACAACCCAAACACAAGAGATGGAGATGAAGCAGGGCTGGCCAGGGAGGCATTGGGTGAAACAGCAGGGTTGACAGGGACGAGATTCATTGCATTTACTGTATGGCAGTGTTTCAAACGGGGGACAAGAACCGCATTGATAATAGCCTGTATTGGTAGAGTTGAGTGGGGTGACAAATGAGTCCAGTTGAAGGAGCAGACGGGGAAAACAGTACTCTGTTGCATTAATGCTTGTTCTGTTGTGAAACACAATCATTATTGCCTGTTATGTTTTGCAACAGACTATAGTAAATAATCATTATTTTACTGATCTACTTGGTAAAATAGTTGTGTTTATCTTGTTTGTGATTAGATCTCACTTCAGTATGTTGTTTGATTGTGAGAGAGATATGATACACTGTTATATTTGGTCAACATGTATAATAGAAAAATAAAATAACTTTCAGAATGTTAAATGACACTTTCAGTAATCAACCTTAGCACCAGAGACACATGGCAGAACAAGATATGGCTCTTTTGACATACTCTGCATAAATGTTTTTCTTTTTCAGCTCCAAACAGACTTGGCCATATAAAAGATAATCAATACTTAATAGGAGGTCAAATGAAAAGTAAAACCACAACATTCTAAATACAGCATCCAAGTTAAAAGTGCTGGGTGCTCTTCAGTAAAATAAATTAAAACTGCATAACTAAAGATAAATTACAAAATTCTGCTTCTCCTTACATGGTTCAATCTGTATCATTTTGAAACAGGTCACATGCTTTATGACAGTAGAAATGAGAAGCACAGGTACTCAGTCGAGTAGTTAGCTAATGTTGCCAAGTGTTTTCTCTGGCACACCAGAAGATTCACGAGTGCCCAGAATGCTATCCAGGTCATCATAATAAAGACATTTGTCCTTCACATTTGTCGACGCACCACTTTTTCTCATGGCATCGGGCACCTTTGTATACTGCTGCTGCAGTTTCTTAATCTTTGGGTGGTATTGCTCTCCTGTCCTTTCATTCTCCCCTCGCTCTCATCCTCTCTGAAAATACTTGGAAAGTGATGACATTTTTGTGCGTTTTTTCAATTTGAATTTTTATTACTGACCATATTTCAATTAAAAAGGTTGCCTCCTCCTCTCCCCCTGTGCTCATTTTCTTCTGCTAACTCTTGACTTCTTTTGATTATTTCTCGTTTACACAGGAACCACCAGAACTTCCTGTAAATGGTCTGAAAGTCTGAACCATCCAGAAAATTCTTTCTCACGAGAAACAAACCAAACCATGGTTCAGGTTGATCCGGACTGAGACTACCTCTTTTTTGTCAAAAATTCAAGCTGTTTGGTTCAAACCGTGGTCTGGGGGAGGTTTCAAACCTGCAATTTTGGTTCGGATCAAACTGAATAGTCCAAACCAAACAAGGTAGGCGTGAAAGCCCCCTAAGTGTACAGCTCATATTAGTATGCAATAAACTTAATTCACACCAAAACTGTAAGGCCTGTTGCTATATGGATGGTCCTTGTCAGTGTCTAGTGGCATCCGTAGACAGGGCACCATAATTGTGCCAGTATGTTTTCCATGCAAGGGTTAACTACTTCAAAAAGAGATCCAGGCTGGATTCACATTACACATTACCAAAAATATTGCATGTGCCATAAAGTTCCATGTAGTATGTGTTTAGGAATTGTTTTAGGAATAGTACCCTATTCTGAAACAGGCACACGGGCCGTAGATACTGTGTGAGAGATGCATTGACCATGGTGATGTTCGCATGAGTCCTTTTATGACTAATCCTGAATATAGGTGGGACATTATCTAGAAGGGTTGCCTTCCTCACTAAAGTGAGCAAAGGTCTTTATATACCTGCAATTAACACACATCTTTCTCACTGGAAGGTTGAATTTTAGGGCCAGGTGTTACCCCAAAATCTTCTTGATAACACATTTACCAATACAATTCTTATTTTTGTGGCACTGCAACATACCCTTCCAGCTGCTCCTCAAGGGGATGATAATCCTTTAGGGTCCATAAGGCTCTGCGGGGCTTGAGTCACTACATGACTGTCAAGGCCTCACATTTTTCTGCGCATTGGTCCATGTTTTGCGGTTCCATACTGTAATAAAATTGGGCCATCATCATGCCTTGTTCCATACACATCTTTGTCCACTGAACGAGTTATACAGATGATATTCCATTACAAGTCGCCTCACCTTTGGGTGTGCTGGAGCTGAAGTGTCACATGATCACGGCCTTTCCGGTGGGATCAAGAGAGAGGTCCCCTGATATTTCCCTAAGGTCTTTCTGTTCTCATTTACCATGCTGTTATGATGAATAGTACATCGCATGAGAAAGGCATGGCTTCCTGGAGAAGAAAAACTGCTTAGCTGTTCCGAGAGAGTTCCCCCAACCTCTGATAAAGTCATATATCAGCACATTTGGCTGATATATGACTTTGTGTTTGCATGCTCGAGTGGAATTTCTAATAGTGTGTTCAAAATGCTGTCGGATGAATAAACTGAATTTTATCCAAGCAAAAATCTCATAAATTCCTCATAAAATCTCATAATTGACCCTTTAGTTACCATCAGAGTCCAAAGGGTTTTTTTTCTGAACAGGTATCAGCAGAAACCTTTTTCTTTTATCAGGGAGCAGCAAACATGTTCAGCAGCAAGTGTCCCTGTTAGTGAGCGGAAGTGGTCGAGCTCAAGGTGTAGCGACAAGCGGGTGTGTTCCCGTGAAACTGTTGCGGTTGTGCTCGCCTCACGCACACGCCCTCCGCCGAAGTTGAATTGTCTTGAACTTTTTGTACACGTCATGCAGCACAAATCATTGGAAGAGAGACTGATCCTCGCTGTTTGTGAGTTTCCAGGATCTATTACTGTTTACTAAATAAGACATCAACAGGAGGGAATTTGCATGGCAGAGCGTCCAAGCAAAACTAGATGAGGGCCTATCAGATAAAGTTATGTAGCCTATAATTCTAACTTAAGTTAAATAGGCTACGGCTGTGTAGCGCACAGAAGTCGTTGCCATGGTTACTATTCATAGAGTGTCTGCCATTTACTCTCGGAGAGCTTGTCTCCCTGTCTAATCAAAGACAACCCCGTGGGGCCAAGCGACTATGTTGAGATTTTAAGAACGTTTCTAAGACCGACATCTTCCCCAATACTGATCAGCATGCAGTGTGTAGCTCTCCACTTCTCTATGCATCCAGCATAGTCTGCCGAAGCCTCCCTCCACTGCTTGTTTGGGTGGGTGATATGCAGGCTGATCAACATCACATCCCTCCTGTGACCCATGGATTCACTGTGTGTGTATTCAGAGCCAGTGAGCAACAGACTTTCAGAATAATAGCCTAATAATAATAATAATAATAAATACTGTGTTAACGTGCAATAAAATAATTGTTGCTGTTGTTAATTAATTAATGTGTTGACGTGATAATAATGCGTTAACATGCCCAGCCCTAGATTAAACACTTGCAGAAGCATCATGTAAAAGAGTATGCCAAATTTTTACAGGCAACAATTGACTGAAAACAATTCAGAAGTGTGAGAAACTCCCTCCAGACAGCAACAAAGCAAAGCTGATAATGGTTAAAGTCGCTGAGGTCATTGTGCTTGATGACTAACTCTATTCTGGCTGGCTGACGTATTGCTGACGTATTGCGGTAAGCGTGTCGACTCATTTCCGTTTCCGGTGCTTGTGTTTTGGTACCGTGTTGTGCTGCTCTCGCTAAATAACAGTTACATTTGTTTGATTACAGCGGCCAACTGTTCGCTAAACACTTATTCTTTACAGTAATTTTGCCTAAGCACTCACAGTTCTTTCCATCTTTTAGTGACTGCTGTTCAATCTCATACTTGTTCTAAAGTTTTGGTAGCTGACGCTACAGTACTTTAGCTTAGCCGTTAGCGACTTTAGCTTAGCAGCTAGCGATGGCTTCTCCTTCTCCCTCTCTCTCTCCTACTTTCTCCTGCTCGGTGTGTCAGATGTTCAGTTACTCCTCTGCCTCCTTTAGCGGTAATGGTACATGTAATAAGTGTAGTTTATTTATAGACATGGAGGCGAGGCTCAGTGATTTAGAAGTCCGGCTCCGCACCTTGGTAGATCAG
>NC_060159.1:4954870-4961150 GCF_021292245.1 Micropterus dolomieu
GGTTACCATTAACACTATTATAAATATCTGTACCATTTTTCATTTAGTTTATAGCAACATTACCTTCGCTGTCTGTACCTCTGTGTGTATATTGTGTACGCTGCCTCCCTCCCCTCTCTCTCTCCTTACTCTCTTTCTCTCTCTCTTTCTCTCTCTCTCTCTCTCTCACCCCAACCGGTCGAGGCAGATGGCCGCCCACCCTGAGCCATGGTTCTGCTCGAGGTTTCTGCCTCTTAAAAGGAAGTTTTTCCTTGCCTCTGTCGCCTAGTGCTTGCTCTTGGTGGGAACTGTTGGGCTTCTGTAAATATCATCACAGAGTACGGTCTAGACCTGCTCTTTTATGAAAAGCGCTGTGAGATAACTGTTGTTGTGATTTGGCGCTATATAAATAAAATTGAATTGAATTGAATTGAATTCTGTGTTTGGAAATATGGGTTTTTGGCGCTTAAACATTTGGATCCTCGCTAAATGTTGCAGAATGGGCATTTCATCTCCGAAACGGCTATCTCAAATAAGTTCAACTTAGAGCTCAGGGATAAGCTCAGAGTTTGTTAAGCTATCATTCCAAAACAGGGCCCTGGTTAGTTTCTCAACAGACATCTGGAGCTCAGACGTGTGTTCAGTTTCAAAGTCTGAAAAGTTTTACTGCAGTACTACAGGCTAAGCAGTTCCGTGGCTCACACACCGGAAAATCAATAGCTACAGCAATGGAGGAGATGTTAAATCATGCAAATTGAGATAAAAGTCCATGTCTTTTAAGAGACAATGCAAGTAACATTGTATGCCAGTTTGGAATACTTGGTGCATATGCTCCAACTTATTGTGAATTGTGAAATGTACTGTAAGTGATAAATAGGAGAACAACTGTGTGTCACTGTAAAGCACTCGCCGCTTGCATATTCACGCTTGGAGGACATTCTAGTGGAGCTGAATATGCCACCCAAGCATCTGCAACACGATGTACAAACGAGCTGGAACAGAATGAATTACATGGCCGAAAGCCTCATTGCACAGAAACAGGCCTTGTGTGCACATACAGCGGTGTAGGACCTGCCAGTTACATTGACTGCAAACCAGTTGGGGGGTATTGGAAAAGATCGTCACAGCGCTAGCCTTTTTTGAGGAGTTGCCTAGGGAGGTAAGCTTTTCATCTGCATCTGATGTCATCCCCATTGTCAGTGTCCTTAAACGTGCTGTCACTCTCTTTCTCATCGAGAAAATGAGGCTTGCGAGGGAATTAAGAGCATGAAAAGCACACTCCTTGAGGCTGCGAATAGACTCTTCAGAGATGTGGAAGCTGAGCCATTATACTCAGTGGCAACTCTACACCAGAAAGCAAACTGGGGTTGAATCAGAAAAGCGTGTTCTACTCTTTATTTTAGCAGTTTCTTATTTAAAACTGATAAATCTTTACCTACTCTATTTCAGCAACTTATTTTTGTTTCTAGATGTTTGTCATTGTTTCTGTCATACAAGGTGCAGTTGCAGCCTCAGCTAATAATGATCATAACTACATACTTGTTTGTGGATTCTATGTGACAACTAGTGAAAATAAGTAACTGCACAATAGTACTGTACAGTACGGTACTGTAAAATTCCACCAAACCACTACAAAGCTGAGTAGTAAGTGTCGTGGACACTCAATCAGCTGTTGACTCGCTAGTGATCAGAGGTGGCTGTACAATATCCACCTCAACAACCTAGCTTGACTTGACAAGGACATAGGCAGAGAGGGAGAGATTAGTGCTGCTATACTGCTCCAGAACTGTTAGAATTCCCGGGTGAAGATGTACAAGAAGCTGTACAATTGCACCATACTGTTAATGACCAAATTGTTACTAACTATTCAGAGCATACAGATTTTAAGTATCCAAATGTTGATGATGGCTGTTGCATAAAGTGTTTAATGATTCATACATCGCCTTTTTGTTTTATAATAATGTTCAGAGAGGAGTAATAGTAACGTGATAGGACAATGAAATCAAAGGTGTGCTTTTTTGTTTTGGGAGTTGACCTCTTTGTATGTGCACTGGAGCTCACCGCCTACTGTGTTCACATGCATGCTTACTGGACAGCAGCACCGAATAGTTTGAACATAATGTAGGTTCAGAAAAGTCTGGATCACTGGGCATACGCCACTTGAAAATGTTAATTTCCTGTCCCTGGTGGCAGCATTTGTGGAAACAATAAAGGGCGACAGAGTGACAGAAAGGACACGAACAATATGTAAGCAACATTTCAAAATGCACCTGCATTGTTTTGCATTTTGTGACTTTCTGTCAAATAAAATACAGTCATATATTTCGTCATTAAAAACAGGGCTTTTGTGATCCCAGTACCGTGTATCATCTCGTGAGCTAACTGTATCATTGCACTTCTAGTAATTACAGTAACCCATACTATATTTATCATAATACATAGTTACCCCATACCTGAAAATAAAGATAAGACCGCTTTGTTGCCTCTTGTTGTCGTTAAAACTACTTTACATTTCGCAGAGTAGCACTACCGATCGAATAACTGATTATACAGCATGTGAGAAACTTTTTGTTTTTCCTCTGTGGGTCCATGTAGCGCTGATGTTGCAGAATGACTCCACTGAATGAGCTCCAGTCAATTCATGTTTACACCTCGTGTTTTTTTTGTTTTTTTTAGGAAATCAGACCATGTAACAGACCAAAACTTGGGGGCAGCACTGGGATTCTTACAGCAATAAAATCCTGTCTGTATGGCTGATTTGAATCCACCATGCAACTGTGTGATCTTTCTGAGTCATGTGGGTTTTCTCCAGATACTAGATGTAAAAAAAAAAAAGTGTGTGAAAAATAAACATTGAGGTTGAAAGTTGATGATAAGAATGAAGGAGGTGACTGATGGTCAGCTTGAGGCTTTGCTGTCAAGAAGTTGCTTGTAGAAGTGGAGCTTCCTCACATGTTTGTCTCCTCATTTATTGCACTGAATGCACAAACAAGTCCTTTGTTCTAAAACTCGATAAACTACTACATCCAGGAAGGCAAAAAGGACTTGTATCCTGTGATTTCATCATAGGTCATGATCCCCTTCAAGCTGAAATAAACAAAAGCCCATCTTGTTTAGCCATTTGGTGCAAATAGGATAACAAATGTAACATTCTAGATAGTTATTAAAAAATCTCAAAATGGGAGCCTGGATTTCTGAATTAATTTAGTCGTGCTGTTGTACAAACTAATTTTATTATAAGCTTTCACTACAGAATAAAAGACTGCTAAACAATATTGTAATTGGATTTCTTTATCTACCAATTAGCAATCACAAACTAATTTCCCATGTGCAGAGAATTATTAGACTGTTACTGGTAAAAATCAAAATAGCATAATAGCAGGCAGCATAAAAGGCCAACCAGCCTAAATAAAGCAATTATTTATATGCAGAAAATTGAACAATTACATTACTTGGAATTGAAAGAGAAGTGACTTATGAGGGGTGGCTGTGGCTTAGAGGTACAGCAGGTCAACCACTAATTGGAAGATCGGCGGTTTAATCCCTGACTTCACTCAACCTGCATGTCAAAGTTACATATATATTAGTGCCCTTACATTTGACCATACTAGCTACATACTGTATAATAGTAACCGTAGAGAAGGATGTACCAAGTTATATGAGTTTTGTATTATTTGAACCTTCGGAAATGAGATCTAGTAAGCCGCTATCTAATGACTATTTCAGCATTACAGTATTGTAATGTAAAATACGTATTACTACATAGCATTGCAGAAACATTTGTAACTGTAAGCCGTCCATTTACTGCACTGCATGAATGAGGTTGGTTATCATGCTGTATTACAATATTTTAACTTTATTTTAAATTTACAGTAATTAAACTGCACGCACTCACACTGAGGATTTATGTTTATAGATGCACAAGAGACTGCAATTATAAATATGGTTTTGGCCAACAATGCAATAAGGATTCAAGAAAAGAGATCATATCTTGATTGATGAAACCATCTTCAACAACATCAATGCTGTAGGCCTGTCGACCATATAACTGCACCAAGTGACAATGAAACAACTGTACAAGGTGCCATTTGAGAGAAACTCTGATCAGAGTCAAGAATCTGCCATGTGACTTGTATATGTATGCAACACTACTTCCAGTACATCAGACACATCCCATATTTACTGATCTATCTATTCTTTTGTCTGTTACAGAGAGTTATGTGGATGTGGTTGGCTTTAACCTCACCAAATCCAGGCGCAGGGGGACAAATGGAACACATTATCATTGTCCCTGGACAGCGTGTGGCAAAAGATGTGTGCTGCCATCATTCAGAACAATGTCCTCTATCACCATGCCACACTGGTTTGCCACCCATCCACAGTTTGTTGTTGTAGAGGAGTTTTTCCTCAGCCCGGCACTGGAATGTGTACCAATCCTATGCCCACATGCTGCTTCTCCAGGCAATGGAGGAAGCATGTGGGGACATAGAGGCTGCCTCTGTCCAAGTCTGGATACGCCATGCTAGAAGATGCTTCCCTCGCTGTTTGGCAAGAGAAAATATATCTTGTGATGTGGACAAAGTATTGTTGCCAGACCCAGCCCGGAGGAGCGATGAGCTTAGCACTGGTGATTTTTTTTTTTATTCTAAAAATGTTACTTTTGGTTTGCAGTTTTTTTACGCGATCGATTGAAGTACTGGTTTGACTGGAGACGTTTCTATTCAACTCGATACCGGGCTGTTTCGGTCATAAAGGTATCTAGTAGCAATATCCATCCCTACCATAGAGACACAGAGTGACTCATCTTGATTGAGTTTATTCCAAAATTTGCATGCACTCTGCCCTCCGTTCCTTATCTAGTGTGTGGTAAAGTGTGTGTTGTGGGTCAGTCCTCTGAATGGGTGCCATTTCTGTCTGTTTTATTATTAAACAAAGTGCCCTGCACATTAAGCTAATTGCAAATGCAAGATAAAGCAATTTAAACATGTGAAATGATCTAGAACACTTATGAGTGACTCCATATCCCATCTATGCTTTGAACATTTTTTCTTCATAAAATGTTTGTAATATTTGAGTTAAAATGCACATTTTAGTTGTGTCCCCAGGTTTTCACTCAGTCCTGTTACCCTAATACATTCCCCCCTCTAAAAAAAAAAATAAAAACATTACACAAGTCCCATGTTTAAGAGAATGTTGCATCATCTGCATCTTCTGAAGGTCATAGGAAATTCCCTAATTTTCTTTTCCTTATATTTAATGATATTGTACTGAACTATGACGGAGCAGATTAGTTACAATATTAATTCCTGTTACTTAAATTATTTCTTAGACTTAATTGTTTATTTTAAAAATAGAAATTTGTGGTGAATCACGAGAAAGTGCTCAGTGTCCTTGTGCTATTACTGTAGACACCATGTCACTATATTTCATGTATTTGCTAATTCTATGCTAAAAACTCAGTCCTGTTACCCAAATACACTCTCTTCACCTCCTTAGGGGCGTGTCCAGAGGGGATCTTTCAGATTTTTCATGGGCTCTATTCTAAATCCAGAGTGAAGATACTAGTATCATATGAAACTAGATGACCTAATGCATCCATTGGTACTATGCATTTCTTTGCATTTGGTATAAAAGGTTTTTTTTCCCCCTAGTGTATTTGAATATTTCTGCATACTGTTACCCTGTGCTCATTCCTGTTACCCAGTGCTCATTCCTGTTACCCTGTGCTCATTCCTGTTACCCAGTGCTCATTCCTGTTACCCTGTGCTCATTCCTGTTACCCAGTGCTCATTCCTGTTACCCTGTGCTCATTCCTGTTACCCTGTGCTCATTCCTGTTACCCAGTGCTCATTCCTGTTACCCTGTGCTCATTCCTGTTACCTTGTGCTCATTCCTGTTACCCTGTGCTCATTCCTGTTACCTTGTGCTCATTCCTGTTACCTTGTGCTCATTCCTGTTAGCCAGTGCTCATTCCTGTTACCCTGTGCTCATTCCTGTTACCCTGTGCTCATTCCTGTTAGCCAGTGCTCATTCCTGTTACCCTGTGCTCATTCCTGTTACCCTGTGCTCATTCCTGTTAGCCAGTGCTCATTCCTGTTACCCTGTGCTCATTCCTGTTACCCTGTGCTCATTCCTGTTAGCCAGTGCTCATTCCTGTTACCCTGTGCTCATTCCTGTTACCCTGTGCTCATTCCTGTTAGCCAGTGCTCATTCCTGTTACCCTGTGCTCATTCCTGTTACCCTGTGCTCATTCCTGTTAGCCAGTGCTCATTCCTGTTACCCTGTGCTCATTCCTGTTACC
>NC_060159.1:4961250-4984220 GCF_021292245.1 Micropterus dolomieu
GTGCTCATTCCTGTTACCCTGTGCTCATTCCTGTTACCTTGTGCTCATTCCTGTTACCCTGTGCTCATTCCTGTTACCTTGTGCTCATTCCTGTTACCTTGTGCTCATTCCTGATCCCTTGTGCTCATTCCTGTTACCTTGTGCTCATTCCTGTTACCCTGTGCTCATTCCTGTTACCCTGTGCTCATTCCTGTTACCTTGTGCTCATTCCTGTTACCCTGTGCTCATTCCTGTTACCTTGTGCTCATTCCTGTTACTAAATTTATTAAGTTTTTTTATAAAAAAAAAAAAAAGATAAACCACTATTTTTTCCTCTTACGATTGGTCAGTCATTTATCCCATTCTTTAATAAATTACATGATAAAAACATTGATAAACCTGAGGTTTCGGTCTCCTTTAAAACATGTAACCAACAACTTATTTAAAATAAACACTTTCTTTAGGGAAAAACAAAGGAATTATTTGACCTGCTTTTAAACATGGTTTCAAAATGACATAAATTTTGGTAACAGGACTGAGAAAAATGCAGCCATCTTAAGCTTAGAAACCTTGTAAAAGTTTAAATACATTTGCCTGAGAGTGACCATTAAATATTTTAAATAGTTAGTGTGTTATTATATTCAGTCTTGAAAAAACATCAAAATTGAAATTTATTTTGGAATGGTGACAACAGTCAAATGGCACCCATTCGCCGGAATGGCCCTTAAAGTGTTAAATGGGTCGTCCTATGATGTATATACCCATTTTCAGGTTCATAACTTTATTTAGGGGTTGTACCAGAACAGGTTTACACTAATCTAAGGGTCTAATTGTGAAAAAACACATATTTTTGTCATACTGCACATTGCTGCAACTCCTCTTTTCACCCTCTGTGTTGAACGCTCTTTTTTTAGCTACCAAGTGAGGCATCTCAGTTCAATATGATCTTTGTTTGGAGTTTTACATGCACAGTAGCTAGTTAAGGGTTACTAGCCAATCAGAAGCAGAGAAGGGCAGGCCCTGCCAGTACACAGGCTTTGGTTCAGCTGTACATGTTCCCGAACCAGCTTCGCAACATAGACTGGAGCAAGAGTTTCAGAGTGCTGAGACATATTAATATGTAACAAATTGATCTTTCATGCGTAACATTTTAACTGTGCACTGTCTCTACATCAAGGTAACAACTTTATGTCCACTGGCTGCCTAACGTTTGGTAGGGAGGTGAGGTGAGGCAGCAGGTGGACGTCTTGTCACTGTGTGTTGCAGCTCAGTGTGTTTTGCCACCAGTGTTTATGAGGGCCTCTTTAAAATATGGACACACCTGAAGCAGTAATTATAGTTATATTTGTAAGCAGCTTTATGTTTGATGACAGCTCGAGGTTCATTTATACCATAAATACCTCAGTGACAACACGTCATCAGTTTCTTCTAGAGGTTGAACAGAAGTCTCCTGAATTCACAGGAGACCTGGTCTATCATGCATGGAAGCATGTGGCTCCATCCACCATCATAGTCCCCTTTTCACACTTCAGTTGCTCCAGCCTGCTTTAACACCTTTAATGGAACCTTTCGGAGGTTCACTCTCAGGTTAGCTCAGAGCCTTTGCGTTTTTTTAACAGCTCTGTGAAGTGTAAGACTGCACTGCTTGATTGTGAACCCCACAACGGAACCCAGATCAAATGCCATATCAAGCTCTCATTTAAACTCCATCCATCCATGTGATGAATCTCTCAGAGAACAGTAGTTGGCAGGTAAAGGTAGAGATTGTCTGGGAAGTATTCTCAAAAAAACAAAAAATTCACAGGCTAAATCTGAGCTCAGATTATTAGAGGTTTAAAAATTAGAGAGATTTCAAAATATGGCCACTGCCATATTGGTGCTATATGAACAGGACTATGCTGATCCTGAGCACATCAGTCTTATATCGTCCTCAGAGGTTCTAATATGTAAATGCCCCGTATTTGTATAGTGCCTTTCTAGTGTTTTTGACCACTCAAAGCGCTTTTACACTACATCTGCATTCACCATTCACTCACATTTATACACTGAGCCTAAGTGCTCAAACAGAAACTATCACTCACACACATTCGCAGCCTGGAGGAGCCGGCGATTGGACCTTCCGATTAACGGGCAACCCGCTCTACCTCCTGAGCCACAGCCGCCCAATAAGTAGTCCTACTCAAACTTTCCACATAATCCCCAGGAGGGATTCTGAGAACCTCCCTACACATAAATGTTCATACAGCAGTATGTATCACAGTGGTTCTCAAACTTTTTCATGTAAACACACAAATTAGACCACTGACCCCCATTTTATAAGATTTTGTCCCAGGATCAACCATCTGATAGGATTTGGGGTTTTAGATGTTTTATTACATGTATGAAACCAAAATAGTCACATATTCTGTCACTGTGTTACTCATGGATGGAATTATAGTAAAAATATATGATTCCCCTTTTTGCTGGGGACCCCCTGGAACCCTCTCAAGGACCCCTGGGGTCCCCGGACCAGATAAGTTAAAACAGCAACGTTGGTAGTAGTTAGCTAATGAGATTGAAACTAGTGTTGTTAGTGTAACTGATTACTATTAAGATTATAGTAAATAGCTTTTCAGTCAGACATACAGGTACCCTTTCTGTTGAGCAGTCTAATGATGCTTTCAGACCAAAAGCAAAGCGAGCGTTGGGGGCTGTGCGTTTTACATCCAGGTGTATAAAAATATATTCAGTTGCATTATAATCTATCTTATGATGGTTTTGATGGTTTATTGCATTAAAATATAGCTTTTGTTTACCAGGTGAGGATGAAAATATCCTATTTTTTCATTGCATCTACATTTACTCTGTAATGGTAAAATAAATATGTTAATTTGAATGGATTTAAATTCCTTAGCTTCTGACCTTTCAAAGGAGAAACCAGAATTATGCATCTAGGCCAAGTGGAGTTATTTCTGATTTATTTTGGGTATGTTATTTTAGGTGTTTTTCCTGGAAAAGGGTGCCTGTTTTCAACAGGTTAACAAATCTGCATCACATTGTAGTTATTTCGACATCAGTTTGATCCGTTTACAGCAAAATGTTTACTTCGGGTTCATACAGCTGTAGTAATCACGAGTTGTGTTTATTCACGTTATCGTGTTATGTGTGAACACTTGGCAGTTGTCCAGTGATAAAACCCCCACGAGGAATTTGTTGCGAGGATTAGAAATGTTGGCTGAAATGACTGCTTTTCTTCCATGGACCTTCACCAACTAACTTCAATCATTTTTTCATCTAAATCATCATCCATCCATCAACTTGCCCCTTAGACCAGATCCCTACTATGCTGCTTAAATAGGGTTTACTCAGAGTTAGCACTTAGGGGTCGACTGACATGTATTTTTCCAAGGCTGTCCAAATTATTAGTAACCAATTAGACCGATGACCGATATTTGGTACAGATATACATTTGCTTTAAAATTTTTAATCTTGGTGTCAACATTTAGAATAACATAAACTCCAACACAAAACTTTGTTAAAAATAACAAGATTACAGTTAATTGTTGTGTTTAATCTTTATCAGCAATTATTATAAGTAAGTAATAAGTAATTCTTTATAAGTAATCTTTATAGTAAATTTAATCAATTAGAGATCTAGCTCAGAGATGGACTTGTTAACTATGAGTGATAAATCATCATGAACTTTGTCTTTACCTGCTGCCATTTATATTGTATTTATTTTATATTGTTTGATTTTATTGATACATTTATTGATAGTATTTATGTGTTATGTTCTTATTGTTTTTCATTACTAAATAATTGCCTTTTAAAACATGTTATTTAAAAAAGAATAAATTCAGAACAGTAATCAAATTTAATAATTTCTGTTTTCAGAGCAGTAACAAAAGTAAAGTTTGCAGCAGCAAATTCACTTTATAAAAATCAATATCTCACTGGAAACAAATGTAAAATGTAAAATAAACTATATTCCTGACATCAAAATACTGAGTGAGCAGTCCTGTCCTCCTCCTCCCTCTGCTGCTGCTGTACAGAGGAGTTGGTACTACATAGTACAATAGTACTGCTGGTTTTGCTGCACTTACTTACAGTAATGGGCATAGTTATGGTTAACTGGCGATATGTACACTGATCTCCGCTCACTTCGCTCCACGTGTGTGTGTATTTGCAGAGCTCTGCAGAGAGAGGAGGGGAGGGGCTGCAGCGTGGTGGCTCGCTCGTTCTATTGGCTATTTCCACACAATAGTCAGTGTTGGTAGGCTATTACTCGTGACTTGTAACCAATCAGAGAGGCGGCTGCATCAGAGCCAAAGGGTAGCATTTTTTCATTAATTATCTGTTTTAAAATGAATATCGGCATTGGTCGACCCCTACTTTAGATATAATCAATTTGTCTAGACTGTGCCACAGTCCATTTATGTATCCTTTAAAAAGCAGTCACCAAACAGTGACTTTCTACACAGCAAGCTAGTTTATTTGAGGATTTTCACTTGGTTGAAAGTGCATCATAGCACAGAAGCAGTACTGGTGAAAAATGACACATGATCTTCTAATTGCATCAGACATGGGACTTATCTCTGTAATTGTTTTGTTAGATCTTAGTGCTGCAATCGACACCATTGACTATCACATCGTATTACAGACTTGAACATTTAATTGGCATTAAAGTAACTGCATGCAGGAACCTGGATAACATGCAATTTTTGCTCTAGAAGGGGTTGCCCTAGCCTCCAGCATCTGTAATCAGGATATGTCCTTTAACTCCCACACAAAACAAACTTCAAGGACCGTTTTTTTCAACTACGTAATTTTGCAAAAATCAGGCACATCATGTCTTAAAATGATACGCGAAAACCAGGCAATTCCTTATATTGGGCTACCCGCATAAGTCTTTTAAGACAGTCTCCAGTTTATCCAGAATGATGCAGCATGTGTACTGACAAGAGCTCATAGCACCTTATTACTCCACTATAACATGTGCTCCCAGAATGCAGGGTTACTTGTGGTTCCAACTGACCCTACGCTAAGTCCCGCCCCCCTTAGTTACTGTTGCTAAGTCCGACAAACTGTCGGCGCTGCCACTGTCTATTACTGCAGTCCCCAGATAAATTTTGTCAAATTTGTTGAAAAAAGCGATCTCAGAAAGAAGCAGACAGTTTTGCAGTTGCATTATACATTTGAAGGTTGTATTCAGGATGTCAAACTGAACCGATCACACAGTACATCGCCTCATCCCCCGACGATTGAGACAAAAGACAACGATGTTAGGGATGAACACTGTTCCTGTAAAGCTGGGTAGGCCTCTATTCATTGTTACAATCATTAAAAAGCAGAACAGACTCTTTTTGCATTAGAGTCAATGGAGCGTAGCCATCAAAGTGTCCGACCTCAGTTAGAGCGAGTCCTATTCTGCGCTGTGTTTGGTATTGATATTTAACAGAAAAGACTGAGTAAAAAGGATGGAGGGCCAGAACCCAGACTTTGAACCAGGAGTCCGGGTTCCACAGGGAGAGCGCATCCGACCGTCTTCCGAAAAGAGAGCCGCACGAGACCTCAGCACCCTCAGGGGTAGGGCCTCGCAATGGCCGCAAGCATCTCCCTCGAGAGCTGCCTGGGCATGCGGCATCCCCAGACAAGACACACACAGTTGATGAGTGTCCCCAGCCGTGATGTAGCGTGGGCATGGAAAAACACATTGTCGGAACTGATCACCAGACATGGTCTCTTCTGCTTCATAAGGACTTCCAGGTAGGACACTACAATTTTCTTAGTAGTGGAGCTTTCAAACATACTCAGAGTGCCTGCTGAATAGAAAAAAGCTGATGTGTCCTGTGTGCCGGCGTGCTTATATACGCCTCCAGTTACGCCGTCACACGCTACCGTTCTTGCAACGCCAATAGGATTGGAGTAGTTTCATTCATGATTCAGCCCTTCCACGCCCAGAGGCGTTCCCATAGTGTCGTCACCGACGCAGTGTCTCGTTCCCCTTCTCGGGGAACAAGGGTTACATACGTAACCCGAGACGTTCAGACACTTGTGAAACAAAAAGTCAATATTAAATATTTTTATTGAAGTTACGTGAGTTACTTAAATTGTGTAAGTTATGCTAGTGACGTTAGTTAACTTATGTGTTAACTGACATACTTAGTTATTTTAACCCAAACTATGATCTTTTTCTAACCTTAACCAAGTGGTTTTGTTGCCTAAACCTAACCAAATTGCAACATTTCACAACTTTAATGACGTACCGTTTCAAAATGGCGATGTTCCGTAATGCTAGCGTCTTATTTTGAAAGTCTAACCGGAAGTTGCATATTTATTAATAACTTCTATTATAACTTTACTGGATGTTGCATATTTGTTGTTGCTAAGCGCTGCTAACTTGACCGCGGAGCCTTAAACTTCTAAAAATGATGCTAAAGGGGGGTACACAGGGCGTTCAAGAGTGATGCCAAAGGTGCCATATTGACCAAGCGTCAATATGTGACGAGTCGGGAGTGAGAATGTGTTAGCATTACAGCAGGCAGGTGGTAATTAGAGTCATGTGTTTGAACTAATGTTCCCATGATTAAGCAGTTTATCTACAAAAAGCAGATCATTGTCTGGTGCTGATGTGAGAGCAGCCTTGCAGATGCCAAGGCTGATAGCTTGGGAAGCAATGCTCTGTGACCTCTTTCAAATGTTTTAGCAGGAGAATAGAGTCTGTTCATGCCTCCCTCAGGTCATCAAAGTCAAAGGGCTCTCCCTACCTCTGGGCCTGTTTTGTAGAAATAATACTGACTATCAGATAGATAATGCTGAACACAAATGCACCACTATTTATAACATTTGGAATAATGAGGTAAAGAGGCCAGATTAGAATTCCCCAGGTTTATTAGCTAAATATAGTATATAGATGTATCACTGGCTAGGGGAGGTGTTACAGAAAATAATCAATAACAGTTTATGGTTTTAACTGTTTCTTTGAGGTATATAATATTGCCTAAATTGTGGCAAAACTTCCATAATGTGGTTCAAAGTAAACAGTGCTGTACATAAAGATCTTAATAAACTCCAAGGGAAAAAGCAATTACAATTTAGGAAATGTGCAAAATGTGAGTTTGCTCTGATGCCTTCAAATAAAGTCACTCAGTGTTGGAAATGGAATGTAAACAACCCAAAGGAGCACTAAGGGCTGTGTGTTCCCCTGTGTGTGTGTGTGTGTGTGTGTGTGTTGTTATCAGACATGCTGTACTGTGACCTCAAGGTTAAAGTGGGTGAGAATGATTAGAAAAAATCCCCAAGCCCACATTTGCCTCTCCCAATTCTGAACAAAACGGCTATAGATTAAATCAACTTTTCACAAGTATGCTTTAAATTGCAACAATAAAGTAGTTTGAATCAATATTTAATCCAGAAGCTCTAAATAAGCCATCAGAAATAGATTAGTAGAATACTACCAAACCTCTCTACAAAAAATACACACAAAAATTATGGCTCACGATGGCACGATTTGCCTGACACAACCTTTGATACAAGCTCAATGGAATTCCAGCAACAGCTACACAAATTGTACCCATTTATAGAACTATAGAATGAATATAGTAAAAGTATATTGTCAACACACATTGCAACTGAATTAGACAATTTAATTTATGCATTTAATTTTGGCTTGCACACAGAAGCAATACTGATTGACATAACTATGTATTTGTAGGGGAGTGAAAAAAACTGGGTTGTTTGGCTGGTTTATCTGATTCAGTAGCCTGAGCCTGATGCAACATATTAGACTGGCCGGGTGACATATACTACTAAGTGTAAAAATCATTTCTGACCCTACAGTCAGCTCAGTGTCCAGTTTATTTTTTGTTTCATCTATGACACTTGCCTTTTTTTTTGTTTCTGTGTGTGTGTGTATGTATAGCGTGTGTTTTTTGCAGAGCACCTCGCTCTGCTGTCCTATGAGCCATTATGAGGAGAGGAGAGATTTCTTCCTCTCATCATGAAACCCTCCGCTTTTCTCTAAGACTTCAAGTCTATGTTTGTCTCTATTCGCATTTTTTAATTATTTATTTAAACTATTGTTGCTATATTGGACAGCAGTCAGTTAACTTGAATTTGTACTGGTAGTGGTTCACATAGCTCAGTTTTATGCCAGCATTTGATTTCCATAACTTCTAAAAACATTTGAGAAACTCTGTTATAGATTCTTTTGGGTCTTAGAAATATGCAGTGACAATACTAAAATCAGCTGTTTGTTTATGCCTCCAACATGGGCATATGCTATGCACCAACATATTTAACGCTCTGTTCTACACTGAACAAAATTATAAATGCAACACTTTTGGTCCCCATTCATCATGAGCTGAACTCAAAGATCTAAGAGTGGCATTTTATTATGGCCAGCCTGAGGCATACCAGTGTAATACCCATACTGTCTGATCAGCATCTTGATATGCCACAACTGTGAGGTGGATGGATTATCTCGGCAAAGGAGAAGTGCTCACTGCCACAGCTTTTGACAGATTTGTAAGCAATATTTGAAAGAAATAGGCCTTTTGTGTACATAGAGAAAGTCTTACATCTTTGAGGTTAGCTCATGATGAATGGGGGAAAAAACATAACAAGTGTTTTGTTTATAATTTTGTTCAGTGTAGGTCAACCCACTCACATTATTTGCCATCCTCAGTCACACCATAACACTGGTAAGGCACAAAGTTCAGTCTCTTAACCGATTTTTTCAGCCAATTTTAACTTGGTTATGAAACTACTTGCTTTTCAGGCTTTTCAGTGGCCCTCCCACCATTGGGGCCCTGGCTTAATTAGTCCCACTTTCCCTCCCACTTCGACGCCCTTGCGTATGTGACTCAAGAATCTGCTAGCCTTGAACCTGAACAAGAGTACATCCCTATAAGCCCAGCTGCCATCACTCTGACTGGGAGAGAAACAGAGGCAAAGAGGAATGTCTGAAGAGTGTACTACTATCGGTAGAAGTCACCTATATAAATAAAATTGAATTGAATTGAAATGCTCCTGTGGCTGGAGTTAGTAACTGGGAAGTTTGGACAGCAACAACAGTATTCAGCCATTGCTACCCAGTCTTGTGTATGGTGGGAAAAAGTGGAATCCAAAAGTGGATCAATTCTGGAGATATGGAAGGAATGTAAAATCAGATAAACCTTGGGAATTATTATGGCAGCAGATGGATCTATACCTATATTCACTATATATATAAATGATATTAGTAAGCTTGTGAGTAAATGTAATTTTCACTTTTGTGCTGATGACTCAGTGTTGTTCACGGCAGCTCATTCTCTAGCACAAGCATTTTTGAACATGCAGTCAGATTTTCACGTTTTGCAGAATTGCCTCTTAGATCTTTGCTTGGTTTTAAATTAAAATAAAACCGAGTATTTGGTGTTTTCAAGATCTGGAAACATAAGTGTGGATTCTTTAAACTTACCACTTTGGAAAATTTGGTTTTAGAATCTGTTTCTTTATACAAATATCTTGGCATTTGGTTAGACAGTAAACTCCCTTTTAAGACCCATATCACTGAATTGGTACATCACGACGTAGACGTGACATTGTTCAGGCCACTTTCATTTCGAAGTTAGATTTTGGTGACACTCATATTATTGCTGGGAAAAGCTTTTATACACACCACTGTCTTTTATATACTGCTGTTGGTTGGGATTCCTTGTGCTCGGGAAGGGCCAGACACTTTTTATGGTTTATTTATCAAGCCATCCTACACAAACTTCCAGATTATCTCACCTCTAAAATTAAATTGAAAAACAGCTCATCTCATACATGATCACAGGACTGGTTAGTTAATGCGGTTCCCTGGACACATTCTAAGATAAGTACAACATAATTTTCCATCTTTGCCACTCAAAGATGGAATACTCTACAGAATGACCTTAGATTGAAAGATACTGAGTCCATAGCACATTTTAAGAAGTGTCTGGTTGAACTGAATTTTGAATTTGCTTTATTTTATATTAAATAGATGATTCGTGTAGTTTTAATTGTACTTTGTTTCTGCACCTCCATAAATGAGACCTCGGTCTCAGAGTGTTTTCCCTATATAAAAAAATAAAAAACATATATCCAGGAGTAAAAATAGGATGGATAGAAAACTGGTACCATGGTGGACAGAGGAGTGTCATCAGGATGTAAGAAACTGGAACAGAGCATTCAGACAAGTTAAAAGACCCCATAACATGCAACATCTGATTCAGTATAAAAAGGCACAGACAGTGGAGAAAAAAACAGTACACCATGCTAAGAGGGAAAGTTGGAAGAACAACACCTGTGGGAGAGGGATGGGGAATGAGAAAAAGATGGGAGGAGACAGAAGGGAATTTGGAATATGCAGTTAAGACATCTGAGTAGGAAAGGAAATCTTCAAAAGAAATAAGGCTGAGATCATGGCCAAGTCATTCAAATTGTGTCATAAAAAGGTAAATGGGGAAGAACAATGAGTCAGCATCCAGGTGTTAGACAGGAGAGAAGAAACAGATTATAAATAATTGATGAACGATTTTCTTTGGCAGAGATGGGAGCAATAAATAGACTTCTCAAAATATGCTATGTTATGCCAAAGCATCTATGGGAAGGAGCGCTCTTGGAGTTGCTACAGCTTTATAACAAAGTGTGGAACAAGGGAATATTTCCATGTAGATGGAAGGAAAAAGTAGTGATTCCAATAAGCAAATAAGGAAGGATCTGTCTAAACCCAGGCCAATTGCATTAATTCAGTTTTATTTAGATAGAACCAATTCATAACGTAAGTTCATCTAATTGCACTTTTCATAAAGAGAGCACAGCAACAAAAAGTAGCCCTACACAGAGATGTAAAAATAATATTAATGATAATAATAGAAATACAAATATCAATTTAAATTAATTGTAGTAATAATAATGAATGCATACTGTTTGTGTATTCCCTGATGGAGAGACCTATTTTGGCAAGGCCTGGACTTTTTCTCTCCTGGCAAAAAAAAGAGGGACTGGATACACCCTACAAACCAGCCAGCTAGTTTCCAGGTTGCTAGCAATCAGCCTGCTTGTCACGACCTTTATCCCAGCCTGCTAACAACCTACCTGCAGTCTGGACTGCTAACATACACTTGGTCAGCTTCACAGCGATTCAGCTGGCCAGCATTCCAGAGAGAGATCCATAGCACCATAAACTCAACAGTACAAGATTATAAAAACAGTCTATCCAGAAATGTAGTGCTATTTCTTTAAGTACCCGGAGCACACCTATAGTGCCTTGTTTTGAAGGTTATGTAAACCCTGTTACTACGGTGGCCAGTTTACATACAGTCAACTATAACTGACCACACGCTCAGATGTTAAAACTGACTTTATGAATTGTGATGTAGTAGGTTGTAATTAGCGTGGCATCAAGCAATATGTGAAGGAATGTTTTTTTATTATAAATTTGAGGATTCTTGACAATTTACCTGTAGTGGCTCCAGTCAACAAGAGGTTGGGTGAAACTTCACATCTCTATAGCCACTCTGAAGCCCAAAATCCCAGAAGCATTACTGGCTCTTTGGGCTGAAGCAAGTGATGAATAGTCTGCACAGTGTTCTAGCAATGGAAATGGACTCACTTTGCACGGTTTGTTCTTTCAGAGGTTCTTCTGTACTCAGATGGTCTGTGGTAAAAACAAAAATACATAATTAATACGAATTGCTTCTTGTGTCCATTAAATTTTCACTTCGAATACTGACTCACTAGGCTTACATCATTATGATTGCGACAATTAACTTGTAAATGAAAAGCTTATATTTGCATAGGTGGGCTTTTAGACTGACAATACATATGTGGAAAAGATTGGATGTTATTTCCATAAAATACATGTTGCACAACACTGCAATAAACTACTACTTCCATGCAGGATTGCAAAATGTAGCAATGAATCAGAATCAGATTTAAAACGAGTGTTTAAGGCTGATGTCTCTTCTGGACCCAGCAACAGAAATATCAACTGAAATACAGGCTTTGTTGTTTTGCTAGTAAATCAGATTTGTAAAAAACAAATACAAATACTTTATAGCTAACCCCTTGATAAGTTATTTACCCAGTAACTTGCTATCGTCCTGGTCACTGGTTAGGGAGAGAACAGTGGTGGTCTTGCCAGACTTCTTTGAAGTTTTTCTGCAGCACAGTCTTTTAAGTGTTTTGAAGAAACCAAACATTTTCTCGGCTGCCTTTCCACGAGACACTGGAGATGTAGGAATTCTCAGCTGTTTCCTCAGTTCTCTCAAAATAGCCTCCTCAAAATTTGGATCCCCTGATCTCACTGCCTCCTGCATCACTTGTATAGAACCAAATTCCAGCAGGAGGTCGGTGAGGGCATTCTGGTAAATGTCTTTATAACTCCGACCCATCAGGGAGGCGTGGAAATGGTTGTACACCTTAGGGTCTACATCTTGAAGCTGTTTAATCAGTTTCTTTATAACCTCAAAAATAATTTCACTGTTTTTAATACCAATGACAGTGAGCATCTCCCCAACCAGCAGACTCAACAGGGATATGTGCACAATGTCTCCCTGCAACTGTGACTGCGTTGGCTCCGGTGGCTTTGGGATTGCATCATATGTGGCATTAGAATCTTGACTCGACATTGAAGAATTGCAATGAGAAGGAGGATTTAAAAACACTACTTCTTTATGGTCTCCTGCTGCATGACTTGGTACAAGCACAAAGTCAGGATCATCAGACAATTCGTCAAAAGTGAGTGGAGATGGACAATCAGACCCTTCTTGGCGTAGTTCTGACCAGAGGTGAACCTGCACAGCACAACGAGTAACAACCTCCTCTGTCCTCATGTAAAGGGCACGAGCAATGATGCTTGGGTTGGGGAAGTTCCCTCTCCTCAGCTTTCTACAGGTCACAGTTTCGCATATGCGTGTTCCAGCTGGCATTGATGGAATCTGGTAGTCACGTCCACTCATCACAACATTAAAGATTCTGTCCGTGAGTTTTCTTATTTTATCAATGTCAACAACCTCCTGCTCACTGTGGACAGCTTTTTGACACTTGCATGCCTGTGCAGCCCCCTGCAAATCTTCTCCCAAAAATGCATGGACTATTTCGTCAGCTATGTTTTTAATAGAATCAATCTCATTGGGGCCTAAATGACTGAAAGAATGGTCCTCCGCTGCACCAATTATTGTAACTGAACTGGGACAGCTCTCAGAATGCGAATCGGTGGTGTCATTGTCAGGTACTGCACCTGGTATGGCATCCACCCCACCAGAGGGAGAGGAAGATATAGCAGACTGCTGTCCATGTGATTCACTGTGTTCCACAGGCAAAATGTGTATGTTTGTGCCAACTCTAATACAAATATCTCTATGGTTGGAAGAGCTAATTTCACAGTGTGGCATTTGGGCTCCATTTTTTAGGACTTTCACCATGCGGATTATGTAAGTCTTCACAATTTTTTTCAAGTCACCTCTGGGAGTTAAACAGAATATGGGGAACTCCACTTTTCCACTGGGTTCACACAATGCAATCTGACTTGACTGACCTCGACCTTCGAGGGCTCCCGTCAGTATGGTGACAATCTCATAAACCATATCTTTAAGGTCAGTAATGGAAGTTACACAGCCGCTGACAAAAAACACTGGGAGTCTGGACTCCAGAATGGGAGTCTGAGTGGACAAAGCCAAGACTGAGTTGATCGTCTTTGAAATGTGTCTCAAAAGCAACTGGGAGAACACCTTGGTGGCCAGAAAATTCTCCACTTTGATCCTCAGGCAGTTAGCCAGTGCCTGTTCAATAGAATCCCTAAGGCAGGCGTGGATTCGGTCCTCAGTTAAACCGAGGACGGTTGGAGAAAAGGAGCCGTAGATTCTCATGTATCTGTAGACCTGCGGCATCACAACATCCAGGATGGCTTCTGCAATATTCTGAATAATATCCATGCAAGAATTGGCCAACACAGTCGTCATCGCACCGTTCACAAAGCCTTTTGTCATTAACTCCCAATGCCTGTAAGAGAAGACGGTTAGTGTTGTGGCATAAACTGAAGTTGATTCCCATTTAAATAGAGAACACAGTGGAGTCACAGATGTCTGCCACACTGTTACCTAACAACATGGCCATGACTTGATATGTCATAAGAATACTTGTAAATTTCAAGCTGTAGCACTTACTGTGTTGTTATCTGGACCAAACATTTATTGACGGTAAAACAGACATCCTCTGGATCAACACATGGCAAGTCAATATGCAGAGTATCAGGTGTCTGCACCAATTCTGTAGAACACTCTGGTTGGTCTAGGGCTAGTTGTTCTGTCATGGTGATGTTCTTCAGTAGTCAATAAAATCCAAAAGAAGCAAATGAAACCAAACCTTTAATATTTTCATCTTCGCAGATATCCTAAAACACTGGATACCAAGGTGTAGGGTCTTTAAGTAATTCATCTTCTATGACATAAAATACCAACACCAGCAAACATTTACACTTTCAAAAAGATGTCTTAAAGAGGTCATATCCTGCTTTTTGGCTTTTCCCCTCTCCTTTATTGAGTTATACAACTTTTTTGTGCATGTAAAAGGTTTGCAAAGTGAAAAAGCCCAAAGTCCACCCCAAAGGGTCTCCCACAGAAAACTCTGCTCTGAACTGCCTGAAAACAGCTCGTTTGTAGTCCAGCCACTTCCCTTTCACCCCTGTGACGACACAGGGATGAAAGCTAAATGCGCCTTATATAATGTTCGCCAAGTTGCTAGTCCGACACGCCCTCAAAAACACCAGTGGGAAAACTAGCTAGCTACCCTTCAGGCAGTCAATGGACCTAAAGTTGTTACAACCCCTAAACAGGATTTTGAACGTGAAAATGAGCATAATTCCACCACTTTAATCTGAAAAATTTGTAGAACAGGCCATCATAATAAAGTGTGGACAGGGTGTATGGTGTGGGAATACTATCTTGTTCTTTGGTTTAGATAGGGTCTGATTTCTGTAGGAACATGTGTTCAGAACATATCCCCAGGAAAAGAATGGCAGAATTTGTACGGAATCCAAAGAAACTATCAAATAAAAGTATTTCCCAGCAAAAGCTAGCTTACCTTGTTGTCCTTTGTATAAACACTGGCCCGGTAGCTCCCGTTTTGTGATAAAAAATCTCAGAAATTTAAGATATTCTTTTCAGAGAGTTTTCTGTACTGATCACACCTCTACAGGAACAGTATCAGACTGACAGAATGAACACCTAACACAGGATTGCAAAGTGATGTCAACACATTATGATATTATGAGTTCTAGAATTGTGACACTGTTATATTTCAAGGTAAATGGTAGTTTATTTAAGCAATAGCTCACGACAGGCTGTGGTAAACGATTATATCACAGTAAAGGGGCGCAGTTTGTTCCTTAACTGTGATATAATAAGCGTACACCACAGCCTGAAGTGAGCTATTGCTTTTATAAAACAATTACCAAGTATGGCAAAAAGAAAGTAACAGAAACATTACAATTTGACTTGATTTATTTCATCAACAAACCCTTCTCTGTGAATTCAATTCAGCCTGCCCGTACATAGTGCACAACGGTTGCAAAGCAACATACATCAAGGGCTAGAATTATTAGAACTATATATTTATATTTACTTGTACGTTGCCGTTTATTGTGCAGCCGCTAAAAAAATTTTTTAGCGTCAGTAGATTGACTTTGGTAACTTGTATTCAGCTTGCATGTTTTGTGAGGTGGAGATGTGTGTGTTGCATATTACTCCACTTTCTCTGGTCCCCAAGTTTTGGATGTCAATAGCTCTGGAGAGAGGCTTCACACTTGTGTTCACTCACAGCTATTATTTCTCTCCTTTCAAGACCTGCAGACAGTGGTTTGTGTATCTTTGCCATGTCCCTGCTTGCTGGAATATTCTTGGCAACATTGTTGCCAGCTGATTGACACCCATTTTGCTCACCAATGTACCTGTACATACAACACCAAATGCATTTCAAGATAATGTCTTAATCAGGCGGCTGTGGCTCAGGCGGTAGAGCGGGTGGCTGTTAATTGGAAGGTTGGTGGTTCAATCCCTGACTCCTCCAGTTGGCATGTTGGAGTGTCCTTAGGCAAGATACTGAACCCCGATAACCTACAGAAAAATCCCCACTGCTATTATTTCTTACCAAACATTGTCAACAGCGCAGAAAAGATTTCTTCTTGGGTAAAGATAAAACGCTGGTGCATCCGGAGGAAGGTGGGAGATATTTTTCTCCAGAGAAGACACAGGACAGAGAGGGTCGCCAGGCAGTTCATACATGAATCCCCTTGTGCTCTCTTTATTCTTCGCCCGTGTGTCATTGTGATTCTTCGAGTGCTCGTTGAACGTTAGTGTGGCATATTTTAGTCCGTCGTCATCTCTTTTGATGATGACTGATGTGGGTTTTAGCAGCCGATTGCCCTCATTTCCCCTGCGCCCGAAGTGTATGTCAAACCATACTTTGTTTTCGCAGTCTTGGGATACAGTCTTGATGGCTTTTAAGTCATCTTCTGATATTGATGTGTGATGGACCGTAGTATTGAGTCTCTGTCTTCTCAGTGTTTTCACAACACCAGTGAAAACATTGTTGCTCGTTGTAAACTCTGAGGTGGCACCAAGACAGACTGAGTGGTGGGTCGTTAATGTAACGGTTGATGCCAGCATGGAGACCAATGTAGCCGCTCAGGCCATATAGTTCGCCTTTACTCTTTCTGACAGTGGCATGGAAATCTTGTAAAATATAATTAAAACAGTCTTTTGATAAGGTTGGAAAGTGTATTGCTGCACGTACTGTATGTTTTTACACCACTCTTCGAAGCATTTCACTGCCCATTTGGTTTGCTTCACAGTGTTATGGTCATTCCGGTTCTTTTTGAGTTGACCTCCTCTTTAGTTGGCTCCGCATGTCTCACAGGTGTCTTTTTTTCCAGCAAAGTTTGCTCAAGTCACTCCTCCATAGTAAGGCCTCCCAGGAGGTCGAAGTTTACCTTTGGAGTCTCCATTTCCATTAGCTTCCAGATAGCCGGTTTCTAACATTACTTTGTCGCGGAGTGATACAGATCTGTCCAAAGGAATTCGACGTCCACTTTGAACCAATCAGATCGCTTGATCTGAGCTACCCGTTTTATAATTATCATTAGACAACACAATGTTGTATAATAAAAAGAAAGTCCCTCTAGGGCTGACCCCCAATCTCACAGTCGAAGCGTCGCAGCAAAAAAAGATCATGCCATTTTGGCGATATGGGGGTGCTCAACATCTGATTTTACATAGAATAGTTTTATCCCAATAAGTTAATATACAGCCTATTACAAGACACATTTGAATGTTTAATGCTAACATGTATGCGTAGCATGTATGTGTGTAGTGTCGGAAGAGGAACACTTGCTGAAGAGACAGAACCTCAGCTTCACTGGTGTTGTGCCGAGTTGTCCGCACCTCGCGGGACTTTCGGATAATTTATGAACCACACAAAGAATTTTTTATTGTTTTTAATTTATTGCTACTTAAAATAGACCTGCGAGGAACCGTGACTTGCATACAGTTGTCAGCAGCACGGCATGCACGCAAAACTCACAAAAGACCGGTGAATGAGAGAGAAAGAGAAAAAAAGAGAAAGAAAAAGAGAAAAGGGTCTTCAAAAAGCCTCAGTTTAGCTGAAAATTTACAGTGCAAGTTGAATGAATAGAGACTGCAGCTCTGCAGCTTCTCAAGATTAAAGCGGAGCCACCGTGTGAACCCCCCCTGGCTTGCAATCGCCGTGCACAAAAACACACATGATTCGACTATCAGTCGACTATAGGCAGGACTTGACAATTCTGATTTGACTATGTTAATCCTTAGTCGGGGACAGCCCTAAGTCCCTCCATGCTACACACACAGAACTTAACAAATAATTAAATGTGTGTTAAAATATGGTAACATATAAAGTAAAACAATACATACAGTTATTTATACACATACACGTCAGGGGGACAACAACAAGATGATAGATGATGGTTTTCATCTTCACATTAAAAAGTCTGACATTGTAGAGAAACAGTGTCCATTGTGACTGATCATCCTCTCATCTTGCCAGTCTTGTGCTCACACCTCGGAACACGGACCATGTGGCCTTGTCCTGTTTATCTGGCTGGTCTTTAATCCAAAACCCGGTGTTCCTTTTCCAATGACTGTATTTCTGTCATAGATAATATGTGTTACAGCAATTAAGTCCCCAAAAAATTTTTGCAATTTGGCAGTGGTGGAAAGAAACTACGTACATTTACCCAAGTACTGCCCTTAAGTAAGATTTGGAGGTACCTATTAGCTTTACGCTTTACTCAGTAATGCGTTACTGTTATAATATTATTTTTCCCAGTAAGTGTAATATTATTACAGTTACTGATCCAAGTAATGATGCGTTACTGACCGCACCATTCTTGATGTGAATGCGCGGCAAGTCAGCGGCATGTTGTTCAAGACAGCTGTTAGCCAAATAGCTAAATGAAGAATGGAGAACGAGAGAGGCGGTCTTTCCACAGCTTTAAGTATCACCATTATTGTGTCAGTCTAAGATGCAAACTCACCAGCAAAAACTTTCAACTGCAAACAATTCTACATTTAATTTATTGAATCATCTGCTGAAGCAGCACAGCAACGTGAAAGAAATGCCAACAGCTACTGTCAGTGATGTTTGGACACGTCGGGAGAGATTGGTGTTAAGCAACGTAACGTTTTGTAAAAATAGTGAATACTGCACTTATAAATACATGTGTAGAAAAACAGCAGTTCAAAAGTCTGGATTTACTTGCTTTATATATTTTTTCATTAAGAAACATTCTATGTTTTATAAAAACCTTACTCCATGCTGCTTTTATTAAATCTGATATTAGTTAAAAAGTCGGGAGAGGCTGCTTTTATTAAATCTGATATTAGTTAAAAAGTCGGGAGAGGCTGCTTTTATTAAATCTGATATTAGTTAAAAAGTCGGGAGAGGCTGCTTTGTTTGGGGGTGAGGGGGTGGTGTTAGTGAAAGTAATATAGTAACGTAACGTGTAACATAACTTTTATCATCCAGTAATAAGTAAAGTAATATTATTACTTTTTTAAAAGGAGTAATAAGTGTAAAGTATTTTATTACAATTTCTTTAACTAAGTAAAGTAACTTGCCCAAAAATAATGAATATGATATATTGTTATAAATTACACTACTTAACAATAAATAAAGTACTTCATTTATATTTTAAGTACATTTTGCTAATAATTTTTTTTAGTGCTTGGTAACGATTAAACTTCGCAAGAAAATCTTGCGATTAATTGCGTTGTTACGAGCAAAATTGAATAATGAATTCTCAAGTAGTGTATTGCGTACTTTTACTTTAAATGTGCTGCTATATACACAAAGGTGCAATAACATGTGGTTTGAAAACACTTTAAACAAATAAGGTACTTTTTACCAGCAGTATTCCCTTTACACAGTAGCAATAAAATATTTCTTGTAAATCTCAACTTAAAAATTAATGTAATCAAATCAAATATCAATATCGCTCACAATTTACATCTGCAGAGGAACACAGAAAGAGATGCTGTGGATATTGTAAAGCAGGGAGCAGGTAAAGCAACAGTGTCATTCAGACCATGGTGGTCTCTATCGGTAATTAACAACAAGCCTCCTCCACACGCAAAATGGAACTGTGGGTGAAAAGTATGAAACGCGAGTTTTCTTTTATTAAACTGACAAAGTCAGAGCAGACAGATACAGGGAGAGAGAAGGAGACAAGTGTAGTTGTGTGTGTGTCTGTAGGGAAAAGCAAGGTGAGCAGATTACTGTAGTTTGTGAGTAAACACTAAAATATGGTGGAAAATTAAGTAGAATTAAAATGCTGAGATTAGAAATACAATACTAAAAATAGGGTAATGTATTCTTTCAAGCAATTTCAATATATTTAAAAATGGCCTAATTTTTTTTAGTTTGATTTTATTTGTAGCAACAAAACAGCTCCCTCCAGTGAAAATGCGAATGTTATCTAATAATTAATGTTTCGCCCTCTGAAACAGCTCAACTCAATTGCCACAACATAAAATATAAATAGAAAGAACAACTCAGTATGTACACATATACTAAAAATCTAATTGATGTTGGAATAAAAGACCTTCTGTGCCGTTCTGTTATGAGCAACACGGATTGAACAGGTTTTATTATGGGAAAAAAGGGGTTGAGGGAGTGGAGGTGAGGGAGAGGTGGATGCCGGGGGAACACGGGCACGGGGGACCGAGAAGGCTGAGACAAGGGAGCCAATGGGGCACCGGGGGCCGAGGAAGAGGAGGAGGCACGAGAGAACTGACCGGGGGGGTTGGTGGAGGAGCGTGTTGGCAGGCCTGACGAGGCACGAGGAAGAGCCGGAGGACGCCATGGAGGAATCCCGAGAGGAGAGGGCAGGTAGGTGAACCCAGCTGACGCGACGGTGGACGGAGGTGAGTGAACCTGGGAAAAGCAGATAGACAGAAAGGGTTAATCACAGGGAAAACAGAGAACAGGGAAACTTGAATAACACAGTGGCACCAGGTCAGGAGCAAACGACGGTCAAGCAGAGATTGTTGTGGAGATATACTGGCAGGGATGGAGTTGATTGTGGCAGGTGTGGCAGGCAGAGGAGGCTGCTGATGAGGTGCAGGTGTGGATTGTCAGCTGGGCTCAGGAGCAGAGAGAGAACACTAGCAAGGGGAGCGGAGGAGACACAGAGAGGCAGGCAAAACACAGGGGAAAACAGAATGCAGGAAAAAAGGAGAAACAAACGGGACACTCACCGTCAGCTGGGCTGCCACCACAACACGTTCAGTAGAACACCGGGGCATCTTCAGTCGGCCACTAAAGGAACTACTAAGTGTCCTAAGGACCCTGTGGAGTGGATAGTCTACAACAGTGGCTCCCAACCTGGGGTCCGTGCCTCCCAGAGGGGGGCGCCAGAGATCACAGGCGGTGTCCAAAGCTTTATCTGTTTTGAGGTTATCAAAAAAACTTTGATTTGAATGATTTAAAAAATCGTGATAACACACTAGATAATTTATACAAAAGTCTGTCAACAGTTTTGAAACCAAGACCAAAATCGCGACACAAGTCCACGGTCTCGTGTGGCCAACTCATTGGACTGATGGGCTCTCATTAAGACAGACCAACTTTGCCTGTGTAACACCGAAATCTGTGACCTATCAGATTCTGTGACCAAAACCCAAACGACGACGTTTTCCTAACCATAACCAAGTACTTTTAGTACCTAAACCCAACCAAACTGCAGCCGCTTCACATTGTCAACAAAGACTCCGGCGTTTAACTTCCCATTGGGGTCACAGAATCTGATAGGTTACACATTTTGGTGTCACACCGGCAGTTGCGGCCGGTGAGGGATGCTTGGTAGCGGTGTATATTGTAGGCTATTTGTATTAACAGTAGGTTATTGTAGGTAACTTTCCACCCTAGTTTAGTGTTTATTCACTTGAATCCGCTCCTCTGCTCTTCTCCCCATACTCACACACACCTAGCCTGCAGCTCTGGTCTCTCACGGTAAACACGCCAGCTGTCTACGCCTCTTTCTGCCTCTCTCTCGCAGTATGTGTGTATGCTGATTTTCTCCATCAGCAGTACGTTTAATAAATTCACCCGCGATTCAGTTTCCAAGTGGATCGAAGCTGAAACTTAACGTTAGTGAGTGACATCTGCAGTGGTGCGTTTATATGAGGTGCCCCTAGGGACATTATTCAGAATTACCAAGCATATACATGTACTTTTCCTCTCACATACACATATGAAACCAAACTCATTCACATACTATACTGAAAAGCTCTCACACACACAACTGAAAATATTACGTTCACACACACAACTGAACCGCTCTCACACACATGCAAGTGTGAGAGCTACACTGTAAATGATTTTTGTTGTTTTCACAGTAGTATTAGTGTATTTCCAACAGTTTCTTACTGTATAAGATTTGACTCAACAATATTTAGTTTAACATCAGATATCATGAAACTTTTCTTGAAACTTTCACATCAGACTCGTCCGGACTGGACTGGATGCGTTAAGTTGGCGCTTATGTTTTGTGTGACGTTTTACGCGGACTCTTCGGTTGTAGCTTTCAGTGCGGGGAGTGCAGCTGTATGAGAGCACAATTGCTAGAGCCTGTACTGGGGGATGTCTGTCTGTCTGCTGACCTGGAAGCTGCTTCATCATTAATATCCGGTGAGTGGTGAAAGAAACAAAAAGTGCATAACTTTAACGTTAGTCTAGAAAAATTACCTTGGCTTTGATGTTCTGTAATGTATCTGGTAAATAGCCGCAGCTAACGTTAGCTAGCTAGCTAACGTTGGTGTAGCAAAGCTGCAGCCTGTCATTAAGTTAGAAGCTGATTAAATTGACGTTAATAGCTTAAACAAAATGCTTGATTTGCACATTTTATTTTATAAAGAAGATAGTATATTTAGGCTGAAGGCCAAAATTACCGGAAATTTCTATGTTATTTAATGGAGCTGTGAGTCTGACCTTGGGTGTTTGCATGTAATGTTAAGTTAAGTGAATTTATGTTTGAAGGCAGTCTTCTTGATTTTTATTTTAACTGGCTTTTCTGTTCTCTTATTTCCACAAGGCGGGAGCTGAGCCATATTGTGGGACCAAGACCATCTTCAGGATTCCAACCTGTAAAACTGTAAGTCCATTATTACTAACTAACATAACGTTACCATGGCCCATTATTGTAGTATGGCCCACTAAAATTACTGGATATATTTACATTTAGTTAGTGATTTATTGGATTTAAGATACTCTGTACTAGGTTTTAGCCCCTTGCTATAACATGACAGCTAAAGATGAGCTTAAATAGATAAATAAAATGATTGCTTGTAGCAGCTTGTTGGTAATGCTTGAGTAAAACAGACCTGTATTATGATGGTCTAAGAACGTTTAATTTACTATCCATCTTCAGAAAGTCTTAGAGAATAATTGTGAATCACCAAAATGCTTTG
>NC_060159.1:4984320-4987603 GCF_021292245.1 Micropterus dolomieu
TACTTTTCCTCTCACATACACATATGAAACCAAACTCATTCACATACTATACTGAAAAGCTCTCACACACACAACTGAAAATATTACGTTCACACACACAACTGAACCGCTCTCACACACATGCAAGTGTGAGAGCTACACTGTAAATGATTTTTGTTGTTTTCACAGTAGTATTAGTGTATTTCCAACAGTTTCTTACTGTATAAGATTTGACTCAACAATATTTAGTTTAACATCAGATATCATGAAACTTTTCTTGAAACTTTCACATCAGACTCTTCCGGACTGGACTGGATGCGTTAAGTTGGCGCTTATGTTTTGTGTGACGTTTTACGCGGACTCTTCGGTTGTAGCTTTCAGTGCGGGGAGTGCAGCTGTATGAGAGCACCAACTCCACCAACTAGCTAGCTAACGTTGGTGTAGCAAAGCTGCAGCCTGTCAGTAAGTTAGAAGCTGATTAAATTGACGTTAATAGCTTAAACAAAATGCTTGATTTGCACATTTTATTTTATAAAGAAGATAGTATATTTAGGCTGAAGGCCAAAATTACCGGAAATTTCTATGTTATTTAATGGAGCTGTGAGTCTGACCTTGGGTGTTTGCATGTAATGTTAAGTTAAGTGAATTTATGTTTGAAGGCAGTCTTCTTGATTTTTATTTTAACTGGCTTTTCTGTTCTCTTATTTCCACAAGGCGGGAGCTGAGCCATATTGTGGGACCAAGACCATCTTCAGGATTCCAACCTGTAAAACTGTAAGTCCATTATTACTAACTAACATAACGTTACCATGGCCCATTATTGTAGTATGGCCCACTAAAATTACTGGATATATTTACATTTAGTTAGTGATTTATTGGATTTAAGATACTCTGTACTAGGTTTTAGCCCCTTGCTATAACATGACAGCTAAAGATGAGCTTAAATAGATAAATAAAATGATTGCTTGTAGCAGCTTGTTGGTAATGCTTGAGTAAAACAGACCTGTATTATGATGGTCTAAGAACGTTTAATTTACTATCCATCTTCAGAAAGTCTTAGAGAATAATTGTGAATCACCAAAATGCTTTGATCCTCCTGTCACTAGAAGTGAGAGTAAAAGTGTCCAATTTTTCCATTGACTCCCATAGTAAAATTGGATAGGAAAAAGTCTCCTACAGTATCTGTACTCTAACTTATAGATAGGAGGGTGATGATTACATTTGTCCTTGAATATAAAAAGACTTGACAACACAGCACTAACAGAAGTCATGTACGTGTCCCATACTGTGTCTGAGTATTCTGATGGAGTCCACCGTACACCTAAATTCTCATTAAGTCACATTCAAAGGTATTGATTGTCTTGTGTAATCAGAGTGCAGAGCAGCCTTCATAGATTCACTCAAAGGTGTTTAGATAACATGAGTTCGGCATTGTAGATGAATTTCTGTCCCAGTGATTGATTTGTTGTGTTGTTGTTAATTTTTTTGCAGGACAATCACAACTGCTGTCACCACTGCCACTGCCCACCACCACAATATACAGTAAATATATAAATACAGTATGCCAAAAAAGTAACAGTATAATACTGTACTTCAAAAAAACAGTACATATACTGTGCTTTATTTTTTACGGCATGCTAAACACTGCTGTTGTTGGTTTTACAGTAATTTTACCGGAGAATGAAATACAGCAACTACTGGCCTCACCTGGAGTTTTGATTAGTTGTTACTTGTTATTCTGATGATTTTTATGGAGAATGTCATGTTTAGCATGTGGGCAAGATGGTTGATGACCCATATGTTTTACTTGTTGGATGGAAAAACATCCGTTTCAGTATTTTCCTATCTTTAACCTGGCTTTTCTAGTCTCTGTGGCTAGTTATAGGAAAATATTTTCAGAGAACCCCATTTTATACATTGATTACAGACTGCCTATGACATTGTTAGACTATCAGTTTCAAAACAGATCTCTTTATATATATATATATATATATATATATACACTGTATATGTGTGTGTTATTATGACTGTTTTGTTCTACTTGTGCAATAAACAACCTGCTTTTTTTGCAGTTAAGTCTTCAAATGTGCTTTTTCTTATTTTACATTAACAGCTAAATAGCCACATTTTATTGATTATACAGTAGTACTGTAAAAAATAGTAAATACAGTAATATTTTCAGAACAGTATATTACTGTACTTGATTAAACAGTATGCCAAAAAAGTAACAGTATAATACTGTACTTCAAAAAAACAGTACATATACTGTGCTTTATTTTACGGTATGCTAAACACTACTGTTGTTGGTTTTACAGTAATTTTACCGTAGAATGAAATACAGCAACTACTGTATAATTGTTGCGAGTAAGTTACTTTTAATTCGACAATAAACATCTTACAGTGTAGAGAAGGAGAAATTCTTTAAGAGTCAAATGTGACATTCACTAAAAAGTCACATAAAAGAAGAATTATCTGTACACTGAATAGTTTTGAAGCTCTATAGATGGTGTCATTTATTGTGACCCTTGAGTAGGTCTTGTGGATATTACATGTTTATTGGCTTACTGTATAGTGTGTAGTGAGGCAAAAGGGTGAAAAACATTAACTGATAGGAAGCACATATTTGCTACATGTGACTGATTGTTTATTTTTGCTCTGTGTGGGCTACTTGCCTGAGGATGAGTTTGCAACATTGCAATTAATGATACATCTAATTTCTCAGTCAGCAGTTCATTCTTTGTTTAAGCACTTTACCTAGTTTTGTTTGGATTTGTGCTCATTCTCTTGTCTTTAAACTAGACTTACTGTACATGAGCAGCAAACAAGGCACTCTTCAAAACCTTCTCTGGCTCTATTTGCTGAGTGTAAGGCTCCTATGTTATCTTCAAGTATAAGGTACAATGTTAAAAAGCATAACTATTTCGTCTTCTGATCTTTTCTGACCAAGGTCAGAAGACGAAACAGTATTTTCACTTTTCTACTTATACTAGACTGCTCTCCCTTAGTGAAAGAGTTAAGATTTAATATTCAATATTTTGTCTGTGTTGCATGATGAGCTGGTTCTTTCAATTCAATCAGAATGTAAAACATTTTCAGTCAGTAGTAAAGACAAAATAATAAGTCTGAAGTATAAATATATTTAGAATTTATTGCAAAGGGAACCATAAACCATTTTTTTAATGGACATGAAGAGATCCAGTGCTGCCCTTCCTAGCAGGGAGTGGGAAAAGAAGTAGAGAAGGCCTTTTAATGCCTTAATAGGCCAAAAAGTGGAAATAACTATGGCTATCATTATGCAAGCAAA
>NC_060159.1:4987623-4989331 GCF_021292245.1 Micropterus dolomieu
AGGATTTCAGTTAAACAGGAAAGCATTTCAGTTGAACAGGAAGTTGTGTAAATAAGAGCACACATCTCACAATACAAGCGAACAACTGTTGATCGTACAACGGCATTATGTTTATTGCTTCTGACAAGCATCGGCGCATAGTTTGATTTCTTCCAAAGTATGCTCAATTTCAAACAAATCAGATGGTTGCATGATGAGCTGATTCTTTCAATTGACAATCAGAATGTAAAATGAAAAAAATAAAAAATTCAAAATTTTAAAAAACGAATGTAAAATGAACATTTTCAGTCAGTAGTAAAGACAAAATAAGTCTAAAGTATAAATATATTTAGAATTTATTGCAATGGGAACCATAAACCATTTTTTTAATGGACATGAAGAGATCCAGTGCTGCCCTTCCTAGCAGGGAGTGGGAAAAGAAGTAGAGAAGGCCTTTTAATGCCTTAATAGGCCAAAAAGTGGAAATAACTATGGCTATCATTATGCAAGCAAAATAGCTCATGTCACCATATTTAACTTAACATTCGCATTAACAGTGACTTATTAAAAGAAACACTATAATCAAGTGACATCCAAATTATTGACTCATAACTAAAGTTATGTGAAAATCTGAATTCAGGTTTAATTGATTTGCTTCAAATAGTTTGTTAGACATTTAACTGTTAGAACTTTGTTTAAAGCTGATTCACGTTTAGACAATTGTGGTGTTGAAAACCACAATTACAGTAAATACTTCAAATCATTAAGGCATTTTAAATCTTATGTATAATGTCAATAACATATAAATCATTATTTAAAGTTTTGGTGTATAGCTTGTTAACTTACCTGAAGTGCAAGCTGGGATCATTGGCTGGGACCAACCATAGAATTTCACTTGTATGTGTGTGAGCTTTTCATTTGTGTGTGTGTGTGGGAACGTAATATTTTCAGTTGTGTGTGTAAAAGCATTTTACTTGTATGTGTGTGAGCTTTTCAGTATAGTATTTGTTTGAGTTTGGTTTCATATGTATATGTGAGAGGAAAAGTACATGTATATGCTTGGTAATTCTGAATAATGTCCCTAGGGGCACCTCATACGTTTACTCTCGCTCCGTAATGTAACATTTCCTGCGTGTCTGTTAACGTAATACCAGATAACATCTCTCTCTCTGTTTCTCTGCAAAATTAAGTTACCATAAGTTAAGCACTTAAGTTAGTGCAAGCTGTAGGCCCAAGGAAAAAAGGTTGGGAACCACTGGTCTACAAGATCCATGATATTCTTCAGTTTGGCACTTGTTTTCTTTTCTAAGATGACATCCAGTGACTCAGGCGCAAGGCCAATCACATAGCCAGCCTTTTATAATTGATCCTATTTTTATCGTCTATAGGAATGCTGCCTCCCCAGCAAAGCACAGCATAAAAACAAACACTTGCTATTCATACTTTTCAGTCATGTTACATTCGCGGTACCTGGAGAGCAAAACAACAGACCAACATAGCGGCTCACACTGCGACTCCCCCGTCGAGACGCCGCAAAAGCACAGTTACATTTAGTTACATTTATTTGGATCACCTCTCAACTTAAGAAAAAGAAAGATATGAACACAATCTGCAAGTGTTGGGAACTTCCGATCAATCTTACAGCATCCGCTGCCACATTTCTATCGTTAAAAAGCGCCAGGTCCCTGCCGCCGCTCGACTGCAGTAATGTTTACGTTTACCTTGTGGG